>NC_077231.1:308639439-308711331 GCF_027887165.1 Monodelphis domestica
CTTGCCCAGGTCACACAGTTTGGAAGTATCTGAGACCACATTTGAACCCAGGACCTCCTGGCTCTAGGCCTGACTCTCCATAGCCAGCCAGCTGCCCCCTTTCCCTCTACTCTTAAGGAGGAGATAGATAGGCATGGAGGGAATAATTACTTCCAGGAAGGCTGTGAGCACACCGCCGCCGCTGCTCTCTTCACTCAGATAACAGGGTCAGACATTCCAGCCAGCAGCTCAGTCAGTCATCAAGTCATTGGAAGTGCAGAAACTACTCATGCCGCCACCTCATTTTACAGATGAAGACACGGAGGCCGTGAGGAAGGGAACAAGGACTGGGCCAAGGTCTCACAGGCAGGGAGGAGGCAGATTTGGGCTCGAGGTAAGGGAGGCTCCCTAGAGAGACTGGAGAGCGTGCTGGGGGAAGAAGTTCTGGGTTCCAGTTCTGGCTTGGGCCCCTGCAGACTGATTCGGTGACTCTGGGCTCAGCTAGCCTCTCCCATCTCCTCCTCATCTATAGAATGGGGACTTGGGCCAGCCGGCCTCCAGGGCCCCTTGCAGCATTGAAATCAGGATCTGAAGAGCCAGGCCCTGCCATTTCCCACCTGCCCAAGCAGGAGAAAGTCCTCGAACTCTGTGCAGGGCTGGGAGAGCTCCCCTATGGCCGGGCTTTAGGCTGAGGTTGGGTCTCCCATCCCAAGAGAAAAGGCAGAGCTGAACAAGCCCAAAGTAAGGGAGCAAAGTGAGGAGGAGGGGCGGGAGGGGGAGAGGTGAGGACGGCCAGGATGGGGAGCCTCTTTCTAATTATAGGGGGAGTGGGGGAGGGAGGGAGCAGCCAAAGCAGCCTGAGAAAGGGAAAAATCCACATTATCCCCCTCACAAATGACATGGAAGCCCTTTTAATTGCTGAGTGCTGTCAATCACTTCACACCTTGGCCCCTCCCTTGAACAGTTATTCCGGGCCGGTTTAGAGCTGCGCTTTTAACCCTCTCCTCTCCCTGGCTTAGTCATCCAGCCGCACCCAAGCTGCCAGAAGAGGAGAAATGGGAAGTTTGCTAGCAGCTCCCTCAGACAATGCGAGAGGAGGGAAGGTGGGGGCATGGGGGGGGCATGCGGAGAGAGACAGAGACAGACAGAGACAGAGACAGAGGGAGAGAGACAGAGACAGAGAGAGACAGGGAGAGAGACAGAGACAGAGAGGGAGACAGAGACAGAGGGAGAGAGACAGAGACAGAGAGGGAGAGAGACAGAGACAGAGAGAGACAGGGAGAGAGACAGAGACAGAGGGAGAGAGACAGAGACAGAGAGGGAGAGAGACAGAGACAGAGAGAGACAGACAGACAGACAGACAGACAAACAGACACACAGAGACAGAGAGAGAGGGAGGAGGGAGAGACAGACAGGCAAAAAGAGAGAGACTGAGAGAGATAGACAGAGAGACAGAGACAGAGAGGGGGAGAGAAACAGAGACAGAGAGAGACAGGGAGAGAGACAGAGAGAGGGAGAGAGACAGAGACAGAGAGAGACAGGGAGAGAGACAGAGAAACTGAGACAGAGGGGGGGAGAGAAACAGACAGACAGACAGAGTGAGAGACAGACAGAGAGAGAGAGAGAGAGAGAGAGAGAGAGAGAGAGAGAGAGAGAGAGAGAGAGAGAGAGAGAGACCAAGACACAGAGAGAGAGAGGGAAGGAGAGAGGGATGGAGAGGGAGGGAGGGAGAGCGAGACAGGGGGTGGGGGCACAATTGTATCTTGTTTATCTGAGTCTAGAAACAAAATCAGCCCTTTACTAGCCAGCTCCCTGACTGTCGGGTCTGGGGATAGGGAAGGCGTGAGCACATACAGTCCTATGGCTGCTCCATGGTGCAGGCAGGCAGCGCGCTAGCTTTCCTCAGAAAGCTCTTGGCTTATCCAGCCCAGTGCTTGAGGGGTCAGGGCTGGCCTGGGAGCCGCTTGGAACGCAAATCCTCAGGCTGGGGACCAGCGGAGCTTCCTGAGGGCTGAGGAGCTGAGGAGGAGGAGGGGTCCTCCTGCCTCGTCCCCCCAAGAGGGGGCTTCCTCCATCCAGCCGCCTGGCTGCCCTCGGCTGGGACATCCTCGGGGGACTCGGATGCCACAGTGGCTCCCAGTGACACCTTGATCAAGGCCGGCAGCTCGGAATTAGAGGTGATCGGCTGTAATTACGGCTGGCGCCATGAAGCCAGTGGCTTGACAGCAGCGAATGTGGTTGTTATAAAGTCGGGTCCGCGTGTCAGTGGCCTGTGGAACTCGCTGACGTCGGCAGGACCAGGGCGCCCACCGACCCTGGCCTCCTCCCCTTCGGGGGAGACTTCAGCAGCTCAGGCGGGCCAGCTGCTCCCCCCTTCTGAAGAAGGCCCTTCACCAGGCTGGCCTTCCAGGGCCAAGAATGTCCTCTTTTCTCTTTTATTTGCCTCCAACGTGCTGTACTTGCCTCTAGCCACTATTACAGTGGGAGAAACTCAGGAGAGGTCCAGCCAGCGATGGCTGTCGCCAGGCACCTTGTCCGGCTCTTTTTCTCCCCAGCAGACGCCCTCTAATACTTACTCCAATCCAGGCCACTTTACAATATTTGCCTCAAGCGAAACAGAAAGTGCTCGGTCCCTCTGGCTCTCAACTTTGATTTTCCCTTGTGTGAAAGGAGGCCTTTGCATCGGCCACCCGGCCAGCCCTAAACCAAGAGCCAAGAGGGCTCCTTCCACCCTACCTAGAGAAATGGAGTGACTGGTCCAAGGCCACCCAGCCAGGAGATGAAGGGTTTGATGGTCAGTCACAGATTTTTAGGGCTTTCCAGCGTCTCCAGGGCCCTCTACCTGGACTCCAAATCCATTGTCTTTTTGCCTCCGACTTCTCCCACTGCCCAGTGGAAAGCCCTCCCGGTGGTTTTTCTCTTGATGATCACGAGGCTCATCCATGTCCCCGCTAAACTGTGGGGCTCCCGTCCCTGGCTTCAGCAGTATGTTGGCGCCTGAAGGCTGACATCCAGTGAGGCCGCAGCCCCTGCCCTCGAGGGGGACAACCAAGGCAGAGCCCTGATCCCGGGGCAGGGAGAAGAGCTCTTCACCAGGGGCTGCCAGGAAGGGGGGTTCCTATTCAGGGGGCCGGCAGGAGCCTGAATATCTAGTTTAGGGACGACGACAACAAGGATGCCATTTAAAAAGAGAAATTCGCCTTCTGTCTTAGAATCAATGCTGTGTATCGGGTCCAGGGTAGACGAGCAGTGAGATGACTCGAGGTCCTGCCGTATGAGGAAAGACTGGACCGTCTTAGCAGGGAACATGACAGGTGCTGTCAAGTCCCCGAAGGCCACTGTCAGGACTAGGGAAAATGCAGAGAGAGCAGAAAGGCAGATGTAGGGCCCCTTGAAGAAGAGCATCCCTGCCCCTTTGGACAGACTATCAGTCAAGCCTGGGCCCCTGCCTGACTCTTGGAAGTCTAGGCAATGGGGGTGAAGTGACCTTTCCAGAGTCACACAGCTGGGAAGTGTCTGTGGTTAGATTTGAACCCAAGACCTCCCCTCTCTGGGCCTGACTACTAATCCACTGAGCCACCCCGCTGCTCCCCAGATTGTCTTGAAGATAAAAGATAAACTCATGGGTTTGGCAGAGGAGCTTCTTTTCCAAACAGGAGAATTTCCTGCTCCTTGAATGCAGAAATTATATCATCATCATTGTTATTGTTGTTGTTGTTGTTATTATTATCACATCCCTGTCTACTGAGCCACCTTGCTCGCAGCCCCCAAGGACAGCCACCATTTTGGCTGGATGGAGAAGGCGTGGAGGTGAGCCAGTGAAATGCTTCTTGAAAGGTAGGATGAAGCAAGGCGGGGAAGTATTTTAAATGTCAAGACCCCAAATTTCCTTTTTATTCCAGGACCAACCAAAAACGGGGGGCCAAGAATTATTGGGGTGCTCGTCTTCAAGTTGGATTTGGAATGGCCTTCGGGGCCCTATAACAGGAGATTATTGCTGGGGCCCAACCTGTGGACTCACTTCTGGTCTCTTGTCAGCCAGGGGGTCGGGCTGGGGAGGCTCCCCTTCTCGGGTGGGGGGCAAAGAGCAGGAGGTGACTGCGTGAGAGCCGCTGAGACCAGAAGGCCACCAGAATTGCACAAAGGGTCTGCCAAAAAGGAGGGGGGGGGGGCTTCCTTTCTGGTGTTGGGCTGTGTTGGAGCTCTACCGGGTCCAATCCATTCATTCACTTTCCTTTCAGGGTTCGCCCCGCCCCCTCCCATCTTTCAGGTATTTTCGAGTTCGGCGGGTCCCTCCGCCCACCCCACCTTCGCCCTGTTTCCCCTCTTCCTTCCTGTGCCCAGTGAAGGATAAAGAGGATCCTGTCCTTGGAGGAAATGCCGCTCGGACACGAGCGTTTCCTCCCGGCTCTCTCCTCCACTCCCCGGCCCTCTGCACTCGAGCTGGGGGCTGCTGGGAGGGGAGGCCGGGACGCCTCTAGTCCGGGGGGAGCCCAGCCAGCGGGGCCCCGTGGCCAGATTGGCCGGTTGGCCCAGGAATGCTGCACACCCTTCCTTGGAGCGGCTCTCCTCCTCCTCCTCGGGGAGAGGGCGGTGGGGGAACACTGCAGCTGTGCGGGGCTGGAGCGCGCGGCCGGCCGGCCGTCTTACTTGTCGGGGATCAGGGAGAGGTCAGTCTGCTCTCCAGGGCGGGGAAGCAGCCAGGGACAGACGGACGGAGACCCCAGCCCGGGGAGGCAGAGCCTCGGCGGGGCCCCTCTTTGAGGCCTGGTTCTGGGGGCGCATCGCGGCCTCCTTTCAGCCCTAGTTCAGATTCTTCACCCGAGCCCCGGGGCGTCCCCGGGGGCCCGAGGGAGGGGCCAGCTAATTTCAGGGTTAAATAAGCTTTAATGACTATCACATGTACCCGCTCGAATTAAAAACGACCCCCCCAGTGGCATCTCTTCCTCTTTCCACTGAAAAGGGCCATCCAGGTGGTTTCCTAAGGCCCCTCGCAAATTGTTTCCAGTGAACCTTCTGGTCACAGCCCACTGCAAGCCCATGTGGTGTTACTCAGCCATCCCCTCCACTTGGGTGTCCCGAGCTTTCACAGTGGACAAAGTCCGGGGCTTCAGGGGTCTGCGGCCTTGGAGCAAGGGAAAGAAAGAGGGGGCGGCCCCGTGCCCAGCCTCTGGGGGCCCATCGACAGCCCTGGGCCCAACTACAAAGAAGAGGGGGTTGGCCTGTGCACCCCAAAGCCCAGGATGATTTGGTGACATTCTGCCTCCCTCCCTGGTGGTCTCTCCATTCACCCAGCCAGTCAGGCACGGAGAGTAGATTTGTACCAGGAAGGAAAACAACACCATCCAGTCCTTTCCTTGGACACTGACCCCTTCTCTAGGCAAATCATGGCCTCTCTGAGCCTCAGTTTCTTCATCTGTAAAATGGGGGCAACCAGATTTCTTTCACAGGGCCTTTTGAGGCTATAGTGAGCTCATGTGGATGATGTGCTTTGAAAACCTTTAAGGAGTAAAAATCCACTGAATTGCAATTCCAGAGTAATCACTCGGGCATCCTTGTGTCTGAGATCCCGGTCTAGAACCCAGTGGGCTCTTCACCTATTCCAAGCCTGTTAAAAACAAAACCCCTACCTACTTTCTGACTTAGAATCAACACTATGTATTGTTTCCAAGGCAGAAGAACAGCCAAGGGCCAAGCCAATTGGGATTAGGTGACTTGCCCAGGATTGCACATTTAGGAAGTGTCTGAGGTCACATTTGAACCCAGGACCTGAATCCCCTGAACCACCTCACTGCCCTCCCCTTGACAGCCCATTCTTTAATGAACGATCTCCAACATCTCTTCCAGTTCTAACTGTGATAACCGCAGGCGGTCAGCCAATGAATCAATACTTTTTCAGCACCTATTGGGTGCCAAGAACATAGTAGGCACTTCAGTATACAGGAGCAAAAACACTGTCCTTGTTCCCTAGGTGCTCTGAGTCTAATGGAGGAGGCAAGAGGCCAACAACTATGAACGAACATCTTCATGAACTAGCCATAACAAAAACTGGCCGTAATCCGGGCAGAGAAGGCACTAGCATTAAAGGGCATCCGGAAAGGCTAGAAGGTGGGATTTTCGCTGGGTCTTGAAGGAAGCCAAGAAAGCCAGGACCCAGATAAGGAAGAGAGAAGCCCAGGTAGTGGGGCAGCCAGTGGCAAATGCTGGGAACATGTGGTGCATCCCCAATACCAACCAATAAGCCCTTACTAAGCACCTTCCATTTGCCAGGGAAATTCCCAGGGTTTCAGGGAAGCTTGTGAGCAGCTACGAGGCACGAAGCCCCTCAGCAAAGCTAGACCACATCATCTGTAGCAGCAAATACAAACTCCTCCGTCTGGCAAGGAAAGCAGCCCACCTTCTTGACTTACTGCACCCAATGCCTCTTTATACACTGGCTGTTCCAGGAAAACTGGTCCATGCTCTCTCTGCCTCTCTCTCTCTCTCTCTCTCTCTCTCTCTCTCTCTCTCTCTCTCTCTCTCTCTCTCTCTCTCTCTCTCTCTCTCTTTCTGTTTCATTTTCTCTCTGTTAGAGTCTGTCTGTCTCTCTGTCTCTGCCTGTGTCTGTCTGTCTCTCTCTGTGTGAGTCTCTGTCAATCTCTTTCTCTGTCTCTCTCCCTCTCTCTGTGTTTCAATTTCTCTCTGTCTGTCAGTCTGTCTGTCTCTCCCCCCCCCCCCCATCTATCTCCTGGCTGTCCAGTGGCCACACTCCCTACCTTCTCCCTTCTGTCTGCCGCCTCTTGAGATAAGCTTTTCCCGATCCCTCTAACTATTGGTATTTTCTCCTTCCAATTAGCTTGTCTACAGGATGGGGAAGTCGGGGGATCTTGATTTAAATCCAGTCTCTGCCACTTTTTACAGCCTGTGCTATCCTGGGCAAATCACTTAGATTCTTTTGATGTCCCTCTGCCCTTCTGTAAAATGATACACTCGGGCTGATCGAGGGCCCTTAGCTTGGAGTCTGCAGATCTATTTTGGGGGTCTGTGAACTTAGTCGGGGGAAAATGACATCGTTTTCTCACTTTGAACTGAAATTCAGCATTTCTTTCAATTACGATTTAAGAAAGAATTCTCCTGCATAGTGTTTGCTTCAAACCGGAATTTGGCATTTCCTTTTCTTATGATTTTTAGAAAGATTCTTCATGTTTGAACCTTCAAACTGAAATGGAGCATGTCCTTCAATGAGGATGTTTTTAAAAAGAATTCTCGTGAGTAGGGTCCCTGGGCTTTACCAGACTGCGCAAGGCCTCCGGGACAGACAGGTGGAGTGAGTCCCTGCACTGCTGGGTCTCCGAGGTGCCTTCCAATTCTGGCCAGTGGTGGATATCTCACTAACAGCCAATCAATAAACAAGCATTTATTAAGCAGCTACCGAGTGCAGATACTCTGCTAGAAGAGAGCAATTCAAACAAGAAGAATGCAACTCGATTGCAGATATGGGCACACGCAGAATAAACCTAAAGAGAAAACTCCAAACTGGCTCAATTCAAGGGAGTTTGAGAGGGAGGACTAGAGCTGCTGGGAGAGAGCAGGAAAGGCTTCGAGAGCACAATGGGTTTAAGGCTGTCTCTGGAAGGAAAATGGGATTCTCTGAGGCAGAGGAGAGGAGGAAGGGCAGGCGGAGTAGGGGGTATGGTCAGTTCAATGGAATGGCAGAGGGATGGGAGAACAGAGAGGAGGCCACTTTGGTTGGATGGCAGAGAAAAGGAGGGGGAGGCTGTGGCATATACGAGTATTTAGAATATAAAAGAGTCCATAACAATATGTAGAATATAATAATATAGGATTCTATACACACATATGTGAGTAGCTCTTGATCATCGTCATTCAGTCATGTTTGACTCTTTGGGATCCCCTTTGGGGTTTTCTTGGCAGAGATATCAGAGTGGCTAGCCATTTCCTTTTCCATCTCATGTTGCAGATGAAGAAACAGAGGCAGACAGGAGGAAGTGACTTGCCCAGGGTCACGTACCCATCCTCTAAAATCCAGCTCAGATGTCACCTCCTTCATGGGGACCACCTTGCTCACAGCCCCTTTCAGTTCCTGCACAGCCGTGGTGCCTCCTAGGCAATTATTCTGTTATTTCATATTGTTATTACTGTGTTTTTGTGTTCGTTGTGGGCAGGACGTGAGCTCGTGGGCACTCTCTGCATTCCCCCAAGAGCCTTACATGGATTGTGTGTGCATAGCAAGTTCTTATTCGATGCTAATTCAATTAAACAGAACCCATTAGAAGTGAGGGTGGGCTGGGAGCCAGGCTGGGAGAAGTCCTTCACATCTGGCTGTAGAATTTGGACTTGGGGAGCTGCAGAGGGTTATTGGGGAGCAGGGGAGGGATGTGATCAGAGCTGGGTGTTGAGGACACGGCCACAGCATGGTGGTAGAGGGGGATTGGAGGCAGCACCAATGAGGCAGAAGAGGAAAAAGAAGCCACCATCCAGAACAGCCGAGGCTGTCAGGCAAAGGGAGATGGATGATGTCATGAACAGAAACAGAGAAGTTGGGGAATGGCCACAAGTGGCCTTCACTTCCTATTTATTCTGTCCCCTCCTAGGTCTGGGCTTGCTGGCCATGGAGGTGGGGGGACTGACTGGCTGGAAATAGGCAGCATCTCCCTCAGATTCTTCTCTTTGGCCCTCTGACGTTTCCTTGGGGGCTGGGGAGCGGGCGAACGACAGACAAAGCTAAGGAGCCCATTAAGCTCCATTCACGCCATCCCCTCCCTCCATCTCTGGCATCTGCCTGGGCATCCTTGTTAATCACAGTGAGCACACCTAGACAGTTCCAGAGTCCTCCACAAGCCAGGTATGTGACCTTACCTGTTCTCACAACTCTATTCTCATTTCTACTTTACAGATGAGGAAATGGAAGTGAATTGACTTGTCCAGAGTCACCCAGAAACTGTCAGAGGAAGGATTTGAACTCCGATTTCCCAAAAATCCAAATCTATCCTGTATCTACTCTCCCCTCTCCCCACCAGCTACCTCTAAAGTATGAGGCTATGATTATGGAGCAAGAAGGGACATTAAAGGTCACCTCATCCAATATACCCATTTTACACAGATGGAAAATGGGGCCCAAAGAGGTAAATTGACTTAGAATCCTAGAATCTCATGGCTAGAAGGGACTCCAGGGGCCATTTAGCCCACACCTTAGGTTCCTCGCTTGCATGGAAATTCCCTTTACAGCTTCGCCGCAAGTGGTTGTCCTGCTTTTGCCATCTACTGATGGGGATGGAGGGCTGGAACTGGAATAAGGAAGTTCTCATTCTGCCCTTGCAACCTGAGACCCTGAAAACGCCACTTAAGTCCCCAGCCTCAATTTCTCCATCTGTAAAAGGGGGACAATCATAATAACACCTATTTCCAAGAGTTATCGGAAAGATCAATGGGATAATATTTGTAAAGTGCTTTGTAAACTTTAAAACACCATATTATAAATGTTTTTATAACTATATATATACATACATATATATATATATGTGTATATATATATATATATATATATATATAGAGAGAGAGAGAGAGAGAGAGAGAGAGAGAGAGAGAATTAGCAGAAGGAAGAGGAGGAGTTTGGAGTCTGAGGACCAATTCCTACTCTGCCATATTTGTGGGTTCTTGAGTACATGATTTCTTCTCCCTGAGCCTCAGTTTCCTTACCTAAAAAAGGGGGGCCTTGCTTTAGGCAGCCTCAGGGGTCACTTCCAGAGTCATGAGCTGCTGGTTTGAATTGAAGTCAGATCTGCTAAATTCCGGGGTAGCAGCACTTACTATTGCATCTCCCTGCTCTAGAGAATTATTCTTTGCGGGGGCTATAATGACCAGTAGTTCTTCTTCCCTGGTGGGGCAGCTGAAGGCTCACCCTAGAACTAGTTTCTACAGACCCTCCCCTGGCTTTACTCTTCTACTCCTCATTGGTACAGTCCCATCACAAGAAATGAAAAGCCTTCTATTCTCCAACTTCCTGCTAAATCCTCAAGCTTGGGGTCTTCCCTGGCTGCCCTTTCCCTAAGAAGTCCAGTCTGGACCCTACACACAATAGCTATGTTTCTACTGGACTCCTTTCTACATGCAACTAAGTGGCCATATGTACAAGCCAGACACATCTGTCCTCAACAGCCCCAACAGAGCCTCCCATGCTGGGCCTGATTCTGAAGCTTCAGGGAGTTCCATCCTCGGGGAACCAACCTAGCTAAATTTAGAGAAGCTGACCACTGGGGGATGACGTTGGTGGCCACAAAGTTTCTTCTAAATTGTGGATGGGTCGTGATTGGTTTTGGTGGAGGGATTATGACACTAATCAAGTTACAGATCTTATTGAGGCAGCTGTTGAAGGAACTGGTCATGCACAGCCTAAAGAAAAAACAGCTGGGAATAAAGAGGAGGCACGATAGCAGGATAGCCGTGGTCAAGTATTTAAAGGATTCTCTGATCAAAGGCAGCTTAGTCTACTCTGCTTGACCCCAGAGGACAGAACTAGGAACGATCAGTGAATCAGTGAATAGAGACAAATCAAGGCTCAAGTCAGGAAGCCAAGAGTCAAACTTCCCTAAGAATGAGAGCTGGCCCCAAGTGGAATAGATGACAGCTAAGCTTGGGACGTTTCTTCTCTGTGCAAGCAAACTGGTGCTGAGCACTGGCTAAATCTCTGGTAATGGGCACAGATGCCTTTCTGACATTGGCTGGATGAGATGGCTTCTGAATTGCCTTCTGATAGAAAATCTAGGAATGGGTGAGATGGTTACGTGCCCACAAACATATGAGAAGTATACAATTATTGTCCACAAAGAGCTTACATTCCTTTAGATGTGTGTGTATGAGAGAGACAGAGAAAGACAGAGAGGTGGAGATGAGGAGGGAGGGAAGAAGAGAAGGAAAGAGGAGAAGGGGAAAGAGAGGGGAGGGAAGGAGGGAGAGAGGGAGAGAAAAAGACAGAGAGAGGCAACAGAGGTAGAAAAAGAAAGAAAGGAGGAGGGAAAGAAAGAGGAAAGGTTAGAGAGAGGGGGAAAGGAGAAGGAGAGAGAGAGAGGAAGGGAAGAAGGGAGGAGGAGAGAGAAGGAAAGAGAGAGAAGAGAAGGAAGAGAAGAGGAGAAAGAGAGGGAGAAAGAGAGAGAGAGAGAGAGAGAGAGAGAGAGAGAGAGAGAGAGAGAGAGAGAGAGAGAGAGAGAGAGAGAGAAGGAAAGAGGGAGAAGGAGAAAGAGAGGGGAGGGAAGGAGGGAGAGAGGGAGAGAAAGAGACAGAGAGAGGCAACAGAGGTAGAAAGAGAAAGAAAGGAGGAGGGAAAGAAAGGAAAGGTTAGAGAGAGGGGGAAAGAAGGAGAGAGAGAGGAAGGGAAGAAGGGAGGAATAGAGGGAGGGGGAGAGAGAGAGGGAAAGAGAGAGAAGAGAGAAGGAAGAAGAGAGAGAGAGAGAGAGAGAGAGAGAGAGAGAGAGAGAGAGAGAGAGAGAGAGAGAGAATTGAATTTGACCTTTTCACAGATAAAGACTGACAGAAGAAGGCAGGGAGTTATGGCCGAAAGGGAAGAGAAATCCATTGGCAGTTCTTTAGAAACTTTTGACAAAGAAGAAAATGTGAATTTGAAACTCTTACTCCTCAGTCACCCATTTTCCAGATGCACAGATGGAGGCACTGATCCTAGCATAAAGGGCCAGGATCTAGTTCTCCCTTGAGCCTATATTGTGAAGTCTGACCAGAACCCAGAGCTGCAGGTCCTTCCCTCCACAGCTAGAACAGCATCTACTTTCTCTATTGCAGAACCCAAAACAGAGAGAGCCGCCTTCCGCACTATCCAGGCCTTCCAACACATTCCCAGCCCACTTCCTCCCTTTCAAATTTAGCTTCCTTTAACTTCCTCTTTCGCTCATTATGCACAATTCTTCTGAAGGGTGGACTTGTCCGTGGCCCAGAGTCAACACAAACTAGAAGGCGGCACCTGGTGGGCTTTGGGGGTCTGCAGTCACCGCTCTCCACTGCAGATTTCCATGGATTCAGTATTGACCCTACTGTGTGCTAGGTGCTGGGGATATAGAGAAAACCAAAAGTCATGCCCTGCCCTCAAAGAGCTTCCAGCCTGATAGGGGTGCTGACGTGCCAACATTTAGACCCAAGCAAAGCTACATAAATGTGAATTATTATTCACATTAGCCCCCCTCCCCCAAACCTGGGGTACAGATCTTCCTTGCCTTCTATCCCCCCACTGGGGACTGGTAGGACAATCTAAGTAGAAGGTTCTGACCCAGCCCTTGCCCAGCACCCTGAAACCAGCTGGGCAAGAGAGGATCCAGTTTTGTCTGGCTTGCCATTGTCCAAGTTTCACTTCCTTAAACTTTCTCTGACATTTTTCTGAGCCCCCCCCCCCCCCAACCTCCTCCAGTCGAACTGGGTGGAAGGTGTTCTGGCACTTTGGACTAGACAGAAGGACCTCCAAATCCTGGGTTGATCACTGTCTCCAGAAGCAATAAGGAACCTGAGCCGGCAGCTAGGCTCAGCAGTATTGAAAGAGGATCGTGTTTCCTATTTTTGTCCACTTGTTATGAAACTGTCTTAGAGAGTAGCCTCGTGCCCTGAGAGGCTGTGACTTGTTTAGGGTCACTCAGCCTACAGGAGATAGTGGCAGGAAGGACTTAGACTTCTGTGACTTCTCTGTCTCTCTAGAGTCTAGCACAGTGTCCTGCCCTGCAGACACCTAATAGATGACTCTCAAGTTGAAATGGAGCTGAGAATTCCTCTATCAGCCTGCTTCTTTCTGAAGATGCCAATCAGGGTACTTGTTCTTGGCCTCTGGTGGAGAAGGACCAGGGATGGTCAGGGCTTGAGCACCATCTCCCAAGAGGACAAGGAAAAGGATGGCCTTGGACTGGCAGATTTCTGGGACCCAGGTGTCCATTTCCCCAAATCCCTTAAAGAGGGGGAGAGACAGAGACAGAGAGACAAAGAGAGAGAGACAGAGACAGAGAGACTGGGGGGGGGAGAGAGAGGGGGGGGAGGGGAGAGAGAGAGAAAAACAGACAGACAGAGGGGGGGAGAGAGAGAAAAACAGACAGATAGACAGAGAGAGAGAGACAGAGAGAGAGACACAGAGAGACACACAGAGAGAGAGAGAGAGAGAGAGAGACAGAGACAGAGACAGAGACAGAGACAGAGAGAGAGAGAGAGAGAGAGAGAGAGAGAGAGAGCTTCTATCACAAGAAGACTTTCAGCAAAAATTTAGAACTTCTGAGTTGGACAGAAACCTTTTGGAGTTCTCCTTACTCCTTTTGAATAGCTTGAGTGTCTACTCAGAAGCCTTCCAGGTGTACATGTAGGGAGCTCCATAGAATACAGCTCTTTGAGGGATGTCTTTTTCTTTTTATACCCTAGCACACAGTAGGGATTTAATAAATACTTGGCAATTGCTCTACTGATTTATTTTTGAAATTACAAATTCTGAAACTGGAAATACACACAGGGAAATCAAGATAGACATGGAAGAGGGTTGTTATGGTTGGTGTTTTTAGGATAGGAGAAAGAAAAAAGTTTGATTTTTATCCCCCAAATTGTATTTGTAGTAATTTTCCCCTCCAGGGAGCCAAGTTGTAGAACCCTCCTACTACTTAATAACTGACCTTTTCTTAAACCGAGCTCAGAGGTTCACCAGCCCTGATTTATTAAAAAGGATTTCTGCAGAGAAATTAGCCCTCCAATTTTGTGCCTTCAGGGGCTGCAAGGGACTCCCCCCCCCCAATCTTCTCCTTTCCAAGACAAAGTCCTGGGCCTCCCAAATGAAATTATCTGCATTTCTACTAACGGGGCCCCTGGGCCTAAAAGAGTTGGTTTTGATAAGAAAGGTAAATGAAAGAGAAAACTGCTGACACAATATTTTGGTTTCCAAACCAATTTCCACATTCTGCTGTACCTCTCAGACTAGAGTTTAAGGGTGGACTCCAGAACCCAATAGAAAGGTGAGGTTAAGATGGCCCTCCACAGAGAATGGACTTTACACTTGAAGGAAACTGAGGTCATTCCAAGGATGATTCTTGCCTATATTGACACCTTGCATTCATTGGGCAACCAGCAACTAGACTGTACACATCAACTCTTCACACCCAAAGGAGAAGAGGCAGCTGGGTGATACAGTATACAGATTGCTGGCATGGAGTCAGGAAGATTAGTTCAAATCCAGCCTCAGACACTGACTGCTGTGTGGCCCTGTAATCTGTCTGCCTCAGCTTCCTCATCTGCAAAATGGAGGTCATAATAGCAGTTCTGAGAATCAGATGAAATAATATTTGTGAACCCCTTAGCATAGTCCTTAGAACATAGTAGTTAGTCTCTTAACATTTATTGGTTGATTGATAATGAATATTTAATAAATGATTTTTTCTTCCTCCCTCCCTTCCTTCTTCTTCCTTCCTTCCTTCCTTCCTTCCTTCCTTCCTTCCTTCCTTCCTTCCTTCCTTCCTTCCTTCCTTCCTTCCTTCCTTCCTTCCTTCCTTCCTTCCTTCCTTCCTTCTTTTTCTTTCTCTCTTTCCTTCCTTCTTTTTCTCTCTCTCTCTTTCCTTCTTTTTCTTTCTCTCTCTCTCTCTCCTTCTTTTTCTTTCTCTCTCTCTCTCCTTCCCTCCCTCCCTCTTTCTTCCTTCCTTCCTTCCTTCCTTCCTTCCTTCCTTCCTTCCTTCCTTCCTTCCTTCCTCTCTCCTTCATATTTTATCTAACTTTTTTCTTTCTTGGAGCTCAAGATGGTTTATAAGTTATTATGTCTTATCCCTCCCAATCCTTTAAGATGAAAGGCAGGTGTAATTAAGGCTAAGATGTCGTTATGGCTGGGAGCTGGAGGTGAGGGTGGAACAAGGAAGAAAACGTGAGGATCATAAAATCTCTAATCTTGACCTGGGAGGAATCTTGGAGACAGATTTTGAATTCCTCTGGGGGTTTCTCTGACAATAGGAGAAGGGGCAGCTAGGAGATGCAGTGCATAGAGTACCAGGAAGATTCACCTTTATGGGTTCAAATCTGGCCTCAAACACTTCTTAGTTGAGTGATCTTGGGTGAATCACTGAACCAAGTCAAGGAAATGGCCAACCACCCCAATATCTCTGCCAAGAAAACCCTAAATGGGATCATGAAGAACCATACACAAGTGAACAACAGAGAAAGTGAGGAGAATGGCAACCCTATCTATATGTGCTCTCTGTGGTCACAACTGCCCCTCTGGGGTAAAGGATGCTTGAATTCAGCATCCTTTATCTTTATTTTGGAGAAGGAGCAGGGAATAGTGGACTCTTGAGATCATGAATTCAAATCCTCTCTCCTTACACTTACCAGGATCATGTAGGACCCTGGGCAAACCACCTAAGGTTTTTGAGCCTCAGGCTTATTCCTTTACTAATGGATGGATGGATTTAGATTTGTTATAGGGAAGGAATTCCCAGAAGAATTTCTAGTTTGTTATCATATCCACATTTTGTAGGTAAAATGATGCAGAGGAAAGAAACCTTTATCTGGAGTCAAGAAGATCCTAAGTTCAAATTCTGACTCTGTTATTTAGTACTTGTGTGATCTTGAGGCAAGTCACTTCCCCTCCCTTGGCCTCAATTGTCTTATCTCTAAGATGATTGGGTTGGATTAGTCCAGGGACTGTGTCATGGAGCCTTTGGCTAATCAGCCTGGTGAAGCCTATGAACTCTTCAGAAGAAGGTTTTTAAATCTATAAAATAAAACACATATGATTACGAAGGAAACAAAAGACGAAATGAAAATAAGTTCCCTAGTCAGTTTCCATCCATAAGACCTTTGAGCAAGCTTTGCTTCCATGATGGCATTGACATTCTGAGAAAATGGCGAAGCTCAGTGGGACACAGTGGTGGTGTAAGAATCCTACCCCTCTCTCTTCAAGCTGTGCTGCCTCAAAGGGCATCAAGAGGGAAGCAAGAGAAGATGATTTTCCAATTTTCCATTTGCAAAGTTCTCTAAACCCTTGAAAGAAAGGCTCCGTCTGTGCATTTTAAATTGTTTCTCTCCACTGGCCTTGTCACCTTCATGAAAACAAAGAAAAATGGCTCCCAAAGGGGACTGACTTTGACTTCCTAGTATACGCGAAGGGCAACCATTGCTTCTGAAGGGCAATTTCACTTGTGCCTCAAAACTTTTCTTCTCCCTATCAGCCCGTGTTTGAGATACCCTTTCTTGTCCAGAGGTAATTCAAGACTTCATGAGTAACATGTGGGCTACGAACAAACAAAAGCAAGGAGACAAATCCAATAAATACCTGGAGGTGCTCATTGAAAAGGGAAAAAAATGAGGAATGTGCAAGGGGTTCATAGAGGAGAGATTGTATCATTCCAAAGAAGATGCTGACCCTCAGCCTCAAAGAGGAGATGCTATTATATATATAGACATGCCATCATGAGGCCCAAGATAAGTAGGGATTTCCCATCTGCCCTTTGTAGTTACCTCTCACTCTTCTTCATTTTGGACAATTAGGCCAGTTCCCACAGGGGCAAATATCAGATTCTCTGTCCATCTGCAGCTCTATTGAATCAATTTTAGATTGTGAGGGGGAAGAGAATGCCAATTTTCTGAGAACCTTTATGGTGGACCATCATTCTGATGAGATCTGCTGAATGCTGGATTGAACTAGCTGCCTTCACCTCTCCAGGCCCTCATTTCCTCATTTGTAAAATGTGGATCAACAATCACTCGATAATTAAGTGCCTTCTACGTGGGTGACGCATACCGTGTGGAGGAGGTGACCAGTGAGTCTCCTTCCAGCTCTCTATCTAGGATCCTTGGGCCTGGGCTTGAAGTCTAAGTTTTGCTACTCGATAGGTACCCCAGTCTGTCTGCTTTACATTTCTATTGACTCGTAGCATCTTGTAACTGGAAGCATATCCTAGGATCGTGGATTTAGCTGGAAGGGACCTTCGAGGCTACCTAGTCCAACTCTGTCATTTTAGAGTTGAGGAAACTGAGGCATGATATGCTCAAAACTCATCTCGGTAGCAGAGAGGCCCTCGATATCCAGTGAACATGAGAGGCAGCCCCAATTCATGTGGGAGAGGACCCTGACAGACCCTACAGTAGCCTCTTAACTAAGTCAAAATGCCTGTTTAATTCAACAACGGAGATCTGGTTTTCTCAGAGAACGGCAAGTAGGGTCTGATCTAGGTACGACAGAGAAGGAGCCTTTGCTGCCCTCTGACTTCCCCTTTCCACACACTTCTCTCCATGCTGACACCTCTGCTCATTCCTCCCTTCTCCCCTCCTGGGAGGGTCCCATTTCCCAGGGCCTGAGACTCAATGAGCTATTAAGTAATCCCACAAAAGGTGTTAGCTGAAGCTTAGGGCAAATACCTTCCCGGGGGGACTCACTTTTTATTAGGGAACACTGGCAGTAGCTTACATCATAATAATGACTTGCATTTATACACGACTTTCCCCTTCACAAAGGGCTTTCTTTGGAGCCCGCCTGTGAGCTGGGAGGCAGCACGAGCAGGCTGGACTGATTTCTTTTTAGTACCAACATTCGTATTTCCATTAGACAGATGTGTGTGGCTGCATGGTGTGGAGAGACAGAGATGGAGGCAAAGATAGGAAGGTAGAAAATGGATGGTAGATATAATCATTAGGTCGATGAATAGATGACAGACAGGCAGATGGAGAGGTAGGTGGGAAGATAAGTAGAGAAACAAGATGGTGTTACAGATAGAGCATTGGGCCTGGAATCAGGAAGACCTGAGTTCAAATCCAGATTCAGATACTAACTGTGTGACTCTGGCAAGTCACTTAACCCTGCTTGCCTCAGGTACTTCATCAGTAGTAAAATGAGCCGGAGAAGGAAGTGACAGACCACTTCGGCATCTTTGCCAAGAAAGCTTCAAATGGGGCCACAAAGCCTTGGATGCAACTGAAATGATTTTACAAGAAGGTAAATAGATGATAGCTACACTGATGGATAGGTAGATAAATAGAGGGATAGATAATTGGATGGATGGATGGATAGATGGAGATAATTAGACAGATAGATAGATGGATGGATGGATGGATGGATGGATAGATAGATAGATAGGTAGGTAGGTAGGTAGGTAGTTGGGCAGATGGACAGACAGAGAGAGAGACAGATGGATGGATTGATAGATAGATAGATGGATAGACATATGGAGAGAGAGAGACAGAAAGACAGAGAGAGAAAGAAGAAGGAGGAGGAGGAGGAGAGGGAGAGAGAGAGATGTAGGAGGGGAGAGCGAGAGATGGATGGATAGAAATAAGAGATTGATAAGTAGATGGATAGAGAAAGAGAAAGCCAACAAACATTAAGTACTTACTCTGTGCTAGGCTCCATGCTAAGCACTAAAGATCCAAGAAAAAGGAAAGATAGCCCCTGCCCTCGAGGAGCTTACATTCTGAATGGGGAAGATGGTACACAAAGGAGAGAGGCAGGTGCTGGGGAGACAAGAGAAGTCTAGAGAATCAGGAACTAGCAGAGAGATGACTGTGTCTGACCCATCTGGGCACATCCTTAAATAGGGGTTTGCAGGGGAACTCACCAATTGGAGGAGGAGCAAGCACTCATTTTATTAATGCAGGAATGGAGGACCAGAGGATTTGCTCAATATCTTCTCAAAGTAGCCAAGAGCCAGGACTAGAAGCCAAGGACTCTGGCTCCATGTTCAGCCCTTTCTATTCTTCCACAGCATGCCTTTAGGTCACAGAGGGACGAATCTCCAGTAGTGAGATTTCAGAGGTCATGAGAGGTGATGCAGGGGCCATTTGGGCACAGGCGTGTTGCCTAGCACTTTGAGTAAGGCCATACCTGCCCTCATGCTTCAGGACTTAGAAAGCTCAGGGATTTGACTGGGAGCTCCTTGAGGGCAGGGACTTTGTGTCTAGCACAGGATAGAACTGAATAAAGTTTGTTGAATGAATGAATGAGTTTTAAGATTAATTATTCAGAGTTGAAATTTCATTATTCCATTCTGTCTTGGAGTTGTTACTTTATGTAAAAACTCTAAGAGAGAAGGTGAGGATTTACAAGAAGCAACAAAAAAAATTCATTATTGAAGGATCCCCAGTCTATAAAGAAAATGTGCAAAGAGCAATGGAGAGCAAACTTGAGTTCGAATGAAGCAGTCCTTTCTCTAGCTTGCTTTGCTCCTTTCTTGCTCTTTCAAGCTGCCTCTATTTTCTTTCTTTATAGGGATAACCATCAAATGAGTACCATGATGGGATTTAGAACTGGATGAGGTCTTAGAGATCATCTTATTTATTTTACATAAGTGGTGACTGAGACCTGGAGAAGAGAAATGACTTATGACTATGGATATAGATAGTAAGTAGGAGATGGAGGATTTGAATGCAGGTCTCCTAACTCCCAATAATAATGATGAAAACAAGTAGCATTTATATAGTATTTTAACATTTGCAAATCACTTTACAAATATTATTTCATTTGATCCTCAGCACCACCCTTGGAGCTAGGTGCTATTGTGAACCCCATTTTGCAGATAAGGAAACTGAGTCAGGACTTGTCCAGCTTACTCAATATCTGGGGTAGGACTGCATCTCAGGTCCTCTCGACTCTGGGTCTAGAGCTCTACCCATCGCACCACCCAGCTTCTTAGTCTTTTTGATGAATGCAGGAAAAATCCATCCTTTGGGTTCTACTATTCCAGACTGCTCTCTCACCACCATATTTCAAGGATTCCAAAAGATATCTTAATTTTGTAATTAACAGAAGGGATGACATGCTTCCAAAAATTCAATTCTGCTTCCTGGATGGTGGTTTAACTAAGTTTTAATCCTGGTTCTGTTACCTGCTCACTCTGTAACGTTAGGTAAACTACTTCCCCACCTTGAGAGGACCTCAGTTTCCCTATTTATATGATAATAATAATAGTAATAATCGCAAACACTTGTATAGCCCTTACCATGTGCCAGGCACTGTGCTAAATTCTTCCCAGTTATGATTTCATTTGATCCTCATAATAACCCTGGGAGGTAGATCCTACTATGATCCCCTTTTTACAGATGAGGAAATTGAGGCAGAGTGACTTGCCCAGTCTCTTTCAGCTCTACATCTCTGATCTCAAAACCCAGTTCTGGAATTCAGGATGTGTGTTGAGCTCTGGAAGGAGGAATGAATGAAAAGTCTGGATCCCCCCCCCCCCCCCCGGGGTTGGACAGACTTCCTGGAGATCTACATTTCTTTGACTGTTGTGGAATTTCAGCATAAAAAAAAGGATTTTACTAACAATCATATGTATTTTTGGAGACCTGATGGCCAGCCAGTTATTGCTGAAATGATTTTTAAAAATTCCCTTTAGTGGAATGAAAGTATAGCTGAGGGGAAAGAGCTCAGGGTCTGGAGTCAAAGGATTCCTGTTCAATCTCGGCTCTGCTAAATCCCTTCCTGTGTGACTTGGGCCAATCACTTTTCCACTGTGTGTCTCAGTTTCCTGATTTGTAAAATGAATGGATTGTATTTGATTATTTCCAAGGGAATCCCTTTTCTTTTTTTCTTTTTAAAATCTCTTACCTTCCATCTTGGAATCAATACTGTGTATTGGTTGATAAGGGCTAGGCAATGGGGGTCAAGTGACTTGCCCAGGGACACACAGCTAGGAAATGTCTAAGACCAGATTGAACCCAGGACCTCCTGTCTCTAGGCCTGACTCTCAATCCCCTGAGCCACCTAACTGGCCTTGGATCCTTTCTTAACTAAAAATTGTTTGAGTCTTGAAAATTGTTTCTGAAGAGAATCTTTTCTGTTTTATTTTAAAAAGTCTATAATGACAACACCAGAAAAACAATAACTGTATCACAAGAGCCTCTTAAAAATGCACCTGTAACTCCTAAAAGCTTATTTTCTTTCCACCATGTCTGGTACAAGTACCCTTGAGGGTGATGTCAAACAGTATAAGGACTGCTTGTGGCAAAAATAAGCCAATACATCCAGGCGGGCTGACCTCTTCCCTGTTCAGTCTTCTGCTCCTCCTTATCTAAGAACAAAACTATTGCTGAATTTGAACTGAGATCTTGGGCTTTTCCCCTCAGAACAAAATCTCCCCTCCCCTCTACATAGCTCTAGAAATCAGAATGTTGAGGGCTGAGCAATCAAATAGTAAAGTCATTTTAAATTAAATTTAGTAACAATTAAAAGTGGTTAAACACCTACTCTGTGCCAGGCAGCTGGGATACAAGGACCAAAGTGGAAATGACCTTTCCCCCTGAAGGTCTCTGAAAAGCCAGGAGAAAGAGGTAGATTTGAGTTTCCCAGAAAGCCTGAAAAAAGCCACTACAGCACTCGGCAACTGAGAGGCACAGATCCATTTTTATGCCTGGATTCAGCCATCTAGCCTCATTTCTGACTTCTTCTAAACTGGTTCTTGCTAGACGGTGCTTCGCTGTCTTCCTCCTCCTCCTCCCTGAGGAAGTGATGAAATGGCCATCCCTAGGTAGCAGCGGGAGCCTCGCTTCTAGGAAAGATGACCCTCAAGAGCCAGGTTTCTCACCGTGCCTCGGTCTCCTCAAACAGTCTGCGGATGCCCAAAGACCCCTTCTGGGAATTCCGATTGAAGTGGCCAAAGGAAATGCCCAATTTTATTTCAGAGTTAGTAAAAACAAAGATGCTATTTTTCCCATCTGAATTCTCAGACTCCCTGAGACTTATTCATGGGCCCTTTGGGGGTCAGTGGACCCCCACTAAGAGCCTCTGCTCTACGTGTGTGCCTCAGGCCACTCTCTAATCTACACTGGTAGAGTTTCCCAACGGAGGACTCCCGCCTCTACCCAATGGCATCATGGATCCAGACTCCCAATATCCAAAGTCATGGACGGTCAAAGAATTGCTAGTTCTAGAGTGCTGGATTCATTTCATTCAAGCACGGGGGTGCTTATGGGATGTCAATGGGTGGGAGGGTTGGGTGGGACTCCAGATCTCCCTAAACAACTGCCTTCCATCCATGCATGGACCATCTTTTCTTCTCTCATAACAGCTCTGACAAGAACTTTTCAGATCCTCCAAACCACCAGGATGCCGCTGGATACGGACATAGAGTTATACCATTACGTCGCCCAACTTTTAAAACTGTTCGGTAGCTCAGGTGATATTTTATAGAGTTGCCTCCAAGGTTACAAAAATAATTAGAGTATATAAAATTTAAATATTGATATTTGTGGATGACACGCTTATTGAACGCAGCAGACTCACCCAAGGAATCCGCGAGCCTTCCCACTCGGAATGTCTGCCCTGAGAAGAGGGTGCTCGGGTTTTTACGGGCTTCCTTATATGTCTCTCAGCGCGGAGGCAGGAGGGAACTTTAATGAAGGCTCTAAATGGTCCGCAGTCTGACTTTGCAACCTCAATATAAGTTAGAATTTTATGAAGTCGTCGGGTTTCTTGATGTGTCTTGACGACATCGAGGCAGGGCCAGATTTAATAAAGACCTCGAGAAGTCTGTATGGGACAGGGGCCTTTTATGAAGGCGGCACATTTCTGTGTGTGTAGGCTGCATTGGAGGCTGGAAAAGTTATATGAGACGACACAGGATTAACGTCTGGGACGGAAGGGTGTCGAAGGAAGACAGATTAAAAAAGAAAACTACTTGTGGCGCACACTGTGGCCGTCCTTTTTAAATGAAACGGAAAGCTTATTAAAAAGAGCGATTTTATCTCCCTTTCTTACATTTTTCTCCAATCCAACAGAGTAATAAAAAACCATAATAAATAAATGAATGTGTTTTCCCTCTTTTCCTCCCCTCCCTGGAATTGATGGCTTTTTTTTTTTTTTATAAAATACATCTGAGGTGATGAGCCTTCCATAAAAGACCTTTCCCGATTCTATGGCCCTAATCCAGTTATTAGCATTACTTCTCCAAGGAAATTAATTTTCATTGCTTTATGTACCAATGCTGATTTCAAGTGTATTTACTTATGTGTGCATCATGTATGTAATTTCAGTCAAATGTAGATGGTTGGGTTTTTGTTTTTTGTCTTTGTGTCCCTGGCACAATACCTGGTGTAGAGGAGGTATTTATTTCATCCATGCTTGGTAAATTGACTCTGAGTTGAATTCATGGAGAATAAACATAGGCTAGTTACCATTTACTTTGGTTATTTAAGCAGCAAGATGGCCCCATCAATTGGTCATCACGCAGTTATTAAGTGACTTCTATGAGACAACAAAAGAACACGCAGCAAAGTGCTTGGCACACAGTAGGTGCTCAATGAATATTTGTTCTCTTCCTCTATGTCCCAGGCGAGAAGCTTGGTGATGAATTTGGCTTAGAAAACTATCGTTTGGACAAATTATTGTTTCTTTAAGTAAGTTTAGGAATATTTTACAGATTAGGAAAGTGTAATGGGACATATGCCCTTTGAATGAAGCTCTGAGAGAGAGCTTGTGTCTGTTTTTTAAGTAAATCTCTGGAAATTATTTTAGAGATGAATCTGACCTCAATGAAAATATTTGGCCGGCTTTTATGTGACCCCAATTGTAATCGGAGCATAGTTGGTATAGATGTAAGTCTTTTTCTTCTTTCACTAAAAGCTTCATTATAGTTTCAAAAAAAGGAAGGGGCCCTCCTCTCTCCAAAGCACTCTAAGCGATCCCTCTGGTGCAAATATCAATAATATGGGAATAGGTCTTGATCAACGACACATGTAAAACCCAGTGGAATTGCTCATTGGCTATGGGGGGGGGGAGGAGGAAGGGAGGGAAGGAACTGGATCATGTAACCATAGAAAAATATTCTTAATTAATTAAATAAAAATTTTCAATTAAAAAAATAAAAATAAACAAAGCTACTACATAAGGCTGGTTTCTGGTCTGTCTTAGCCTGCTTGAAAGGCTTAGAGTTCAGGATTCCTTTTGCCTCTAAAATATAATCCAAATTCTTCTACCTAGCATGTAAAGTCCTTCAGAATTTTACTTCAACCCTTATTTCTAGGCTGATCAACTATTATAGCCTATTATACTAATTATTAATGATTATTAATTCTATTCCATTCCCTGGTCAGTGTGGCCTCTGTGCTCTTCTATCTCTCACCTTCCTGCTTTCTCATGGGCTATCTCTCCACTTCCTTCCCACCTTCTTAGCTTCTCAGATGCCACCTCCTATCCTTGTCAAACCCCTCACCTTCTCTCTTAGAATTGAAACTAAATATTGGTTCCAAGGCAGAAGAGTGGTAAGGACTAGGCAAGGGGGGTAAAGTGACTTGCCCAGGGTCACACAGCTAGGAAGTGTCTGAGGCCAGATTTGATAGGATGCCTTTCTTGGTGCCTCCCCCCATTGTTAGTGCTTTCCTGCCCCACTCCAGAAATCACTTTTTATTTACTTTTTCCATTTTGTATATAGCCTTTGCTACAACATAGGATGGAGGCTTCTTGAGGGCCAGTGTGTCCTGGACTCTGGCCTTTAGGGGACCGTCCTCTTCCCTTCTCTGGCTCTTTCCTTGTCTTCTCTGGACTGCTCCTATTTTAAAGAGGTGCCCTAAACAGTAAGATGTGGGTCTCCTCCCAGGCAGGCTGCACCTGCAGGCTGCCGCCCCTCCATCCCAGGGAGCCGCCTGACAGAGTCCTGACTCAGGGCAAGAGAACCACCCACTGACTCACCATCCCAGCCTGTGCCTGGCCTGCTTTGGAGGTCTCCCCTCTGCAGGCTGACCAGGTCCAGCCCTGCTCTGCCCACGAGAGCTTCTCCAGAGGTGGGATGGCTGCCAGCCCTATTACTCACTGGGGAGAGTTAGTCATCTCCCCCTATGAAGAAGGGCATCCCGTGTGCCTCGGGCTGTTCACAATGCGCAGCAAAGGAGCCTGCCTTTACCTCCCCAGCACGTTTAGCCCCATCAGTGTCAGCCCCCTTCCCCCCCACCCCCCCAGCCCCGGGTGCTGCATTCAGTCTGACCACTTCCTTGGGTGGGCTCTTGCCATCGAGCTCTCCAGCCCGTTTGCCTTCTCCTCTCGCAGCCTGAGCAAGTCCCTTTGAAAGGCTGTGTGGATGCTGAGAAGGGCTTTGATTTCCCTGAACTTGAGGTTCCGGGATCCATCCTTCCAGGGCAGCACGTTAATTCCAGCAGTTGGGCCAAGCCTAGGGCCATCCACACGCTTCTGCCGGCTCCCTTGGCTCCGCCCTTCATCGAGAGCTCAGGCTTTGCGGGAAGAAGCGATCTGGTCTCTCCGTGTTCTCCGAGCAGACTTTGGGGGTCTCGGGGTGACTCCCGCCTCCCCAATTCCCCCAAAGAATAAATCCTGTTAAATAAGGGGGTCCCGCCTCTGCCTCCCCCTGCCCAGCGCCTGGACCCCACCACTGGGCCGTCTTTTCTTCTTTGACGATCCGAAGTCGGGGCTCCAGGCCCGTTTTCACTGGGGCGGTCGGTACATTCCCAGCCATAGCATGCTAACAGCTGTGGGAAAACTGACAAAATAGAACCAGCCCAGAAAATGGCCCGAGTACAACATCTCTGAGTTATGCTTTATTAGCCATCTGGCCTCATTAGTGTTTGGGGGAGGAAGGAAGGGAGGGAGGCATTTCTGCACGTTGTTTCTCTCATGCACTGAGCCGGGCTTTGCCATCTCGCTTTCCTGCGCTGCCGCTGCCGGAGGGGCCTCCAAGGTGGGTCGCTCGTGCCTTGTCTGGTCGAGGCTACCCCGCCTTCTCTCTTTCTCTCCATGGACATTCATTATCCTGCCACCGGGGTCAAGCCAAGCATTTTAGGAAGCCTCCCTCTGAAATGACATAAGCGTCTTCTCCGGCTCGGCCGCTCTCCGAGGCCCTCCTTCCTCCCGTTTCTTCTCCCTCCCCGGGGACGCAGCCCCTTTCAGACGAAGGCCAGCTTCCAGCTCGGCCCGGCTACCACCCTGTCACTGCCTCCTTGAGTTATGACCGTCTGAAAGGACGCTGGACTGTTTAATAGCCTGAGATCACCGACGTCCCTGCCATGCTGCTTACCCAGGTTCCGTCTCTCTTCAGAGCTCCCATCACTTGTGCCGGTTCGAAGATCTCTCCCTTCCGTTTGCTCCGCTCTCCTAGTAATCTTCCCGCCCCACCTGCCCAACCCGTGCTCCACTGGCCCGTCCATCCTGTTACCGAGAAACCCAAGGGCAGACTGGCTGGTGGTCATCTGTCACCTCTGCTGTGCTGAACCTGGCACCTCCCTCCTCCCTCTGGCTCCCAGGAGGCTTTGCTCAGGTGCACCCCATCAGAAGCTTTTTGGATTCCCGGGAACAGAGGCTCTTCACTCGGGGTTCTTTGGCTTTCATTTGCTAACATTTTGTGAACAATTTCAACCTATTGGGCTTCCTTTGTGATCCTGTACATTTTGCTTCAGGAATTTAAAAACAGGATTTGGAGAAGGGGTCTCCCTCCCCCAATGCCAAAGGGCTCCGCGACTCCCAAAATGTGACGCTTCACCTTCGGTGCACGTGCTCACTCCTCTCCAAGTAACTTTGCTCAAAAACAATCCTGCAGGGCAAGAGTCGTCTAATTTTGCCTGCATCTTCCAAACCTGACACATAGTAGGTGCTCAATAATGACTTAATGATTGACTGATAAAGGCACATTTGGCAAAAACACTCTAAAAAACAATCCTGCAGGGCAAGAATCATCTAATTTTGTCTTTGCATCTTCTAAGCCTGACACATAGTAGGTGCTCAATAATGACTTAATGATTGACTGATAAAGGCACATTTGGCAAAAACACTCTCAAAAACAATCCTGTAGGGCAAGAATCATCTAATTTTGTCTTTGCATCTTTTAAGCCTGACACATAGTGGGTGCTCAATAATGACTACATTTGGCAAAAACCACCCTCAAAAACAATCCTGTAGGGCAAGAATCATCTAATTTTGTCTTTGCATCTTCTAAGCCTGACACATAGTGGGTGCTCAATAATGACTACATTTGGCAAAAACCACCCTCAAAAACAGTCCTGCAGGGCAAGAATTGTCTAATTTTTGTCTTTGCATCTTCCAAGCCTGACACATAGTGGGTGCTCAATAATGACTACATTTGGCAAAAACCACCCTCAAAAACAATCCTGTAGGGCAAGAATCATCTAATTTTGTCTTTGTATCTTTCAAGCCTGACACATAGTGGGTGCTCAATAATGACTACATTTGGCAAAAACCACCCTCAAAAACAATCCTGTAGGGCAAGAATCATCTAATTTTGTCTTTGCATCTTCTAAGCCTGACACATAGTGGGTGCTCAATAATGACTACATTTGGCAAAAACCACCCTCAAAAACAATCCTGTAGGGCAAGAATCATCTAATTTTGTCTTTGTATCTTTCAAGCCTGACACACAGTAGGTGCTCAATAATAACATTTGGCAAACATTTGGCAAAAACCACCCTCAAAAACAATCCTGTAGGGCAAGAATCATCTACTTTTTCTACATCTTCCAAGCCTGACACATAGTAGATGCTCAATAATGACTTAATGATTGACTGATAAAGGCACATTTGGCAAAAACCACCCTCCAAAACAATCCTGTAGGGCAAGAATCATCTACTTTTTCTACATCTTCCAAGCCTGACACATAGTAGATGCTCAATAATGACTTAATGATTGACTGATAAAGGCACATTTGGCAAAAACCACCCTCCAAAACAATCCTGTAGGGCAAGAATCATCTACTTTTTCTACATCTTCCAAGCCTGACACATAGTAGATGCTCAATAATGACTTAATGATTGACTGATAAAGGCACATTTGGCAAAAACCACCCTCCAAAACAATCCTGTAGGGCAAGAATTGTCTAATTTTTGTCTTTGCATCTTCCAAGCCTGACACATAGTGGGTGCTCAATAATGACTACATTTGGCAAAAACCACCCTCAAAAACAATCCTGTAGGGCAAGAATCATCTAATTTTGTCTTTGTATCTTTCAAGCCTGACATAGAGTAGGTGCTCAATAATAACGACATTTAGCAAAAACCACCCTCAAAAACAATCCCGCAGGGAAAGAATCCTCTGGTTTTGTCTTTGCATTTTCCAAGCCGGACACATAGTAGGTGCTCAACAATGACTTAATGATTGACCTATAAAGGCACATTCGGCCAAAACCATCTATCGTTAGGTTCATAAAGTCATGGATCTCAAGCTTGAAGGGACGCTAAAGGTCCTCTTGACCCACCGCTTCATTTTATACTAATGGAAACAGAAGCCCTGAGAAGTAAATGGACTCACCTAAGGTCACACACATTTATGTAAAAGAAATCTCTGTAGCGGAAGCTCTAGTCTTCCAGGTATGTGTGTGCCTCACACCTGCTAGCCATAGAATCTGTGCAGAAGGGTGAAAAGCTGTCCCTGTGCCAACCCAGGAATAAATTAGCATCGTCTGTTAAAGAGAAAATGGAGAATCCATATAGGGTGTGAGAGGGAAAGGCTGCATTGGTTTTTCTGGGTTTCGCCTGCATTCCTCAGTAAAGTGGAAGCTCCTTGAAGGCAGCAGTTAGAAGCGTTTTGTCTTCCTTCCTCCAGAGCCTCATCCCAGGGCACATCAGGGCTCTGAAGAAGGATCATACATGGACAGCCCAGATCAAGCCACTTGCCGTCTCAGGGAGGGAGGAGGGAAGGGAGTGAGGAAGACAACTTGGATCTTAAAGTTTTGGCAAACGTCTGCTGAAAATCGTTATTGGGTCTAATTAGGACAGAGAATAAGAGAAACTGTTTTTTAAAAAAGAAAAGGAACGCCGACTGAACTGCAAGTCACAGACCGCAGCCAGAACTCTCAGAGTCTGTCTCAGTTTCCTTTGCTGTCAAAAGGAGCCAACCTTGCATCTGCCTCAGAAGGGTGGCCAGTCTGGCTGTGCCTGAAAAGCACCTTGCCCAAAGTATCAGATTCCAGATTTGCTTTCGGGGGAAATTGTTAGCAGGGGTATCACAAGGCTCTCTGGCACCATGCCTTTCCAATCAGTCCTGGGGGCTGGGGCTGGGGTGATGGTATAATTGAAAACAGCTGCTCCTCAACCTGGATGGGGTAAGGCGAAAGGCCCATCTTTGGCTTGTGGCTGCCGCCCCACTCCTGGTGTAAATCGCTGGATGGGAGATGTAAAGGTGGGAGACCCTATCTTGCCCAGTCCCCTGGTTTAAGGAGACCCACTCCCCCAGTTACTGATACCTTGAGCCCCATTTCTTCTAGGGCTAGTTACATCTTGCTTTTTTTTTCTTCTTCTTTGTCACTTATTACCTTCCTAGACTCAAGAGTTGCCAGTGGACACAGATACAGGGTCCCATTTAATATTGTTTGTGTTTTTTTTTTTAATCCATAATACCTAACTTAGTTCATTGTACACAGCAGGTGCTTAATAAATGTCCAATAGGATTGAAAAGCAAAGATAAGGTCTCATTCAAGATGTAAAGGCCCCTTTGTGGTTTCCTGTTCCAAAGATTAAAATATTCCTCTGGGAACGTCACCTTTCTATCCAGAAAGATTTTGGCATGTGGAATGGATTTTGGCTTTTCCCATGGGTTTTTTTGGAGTGTGAGTGTCAGGAGAAGTTTCTGGCAGTATTAGCTTCTCCTATTTGGTTTCTTCCAGTCATTTTCTTGTTTTGGTCAAATATGGAGCAAATATTGGTCTTCTTAATTGATAAAATAGTAAACCAGCTCTGACAAATGTCACAGGCTTTTGGACCCATCCTAGAATTGAGATCTGGAAGGGCCCCAAGAGGCCATCCAGTCCAATCTTCTCTTTTTATAAATGAGGAAACTGAGACATAGAGGGGATGAGTGATTTGCCAAGGGTTGACCAGCCAGTAAGGGTCAGAAGTGGGCCTGGAAACTGTCGCCCAATTCCAAGTCTAATGCCCTTATCAGGGCACTGATTCTGAAACAAAAAGCTCCATTTCGCCATTATCCAAGAATCAGAATAAGCAGGAACGTTCCGCTCCAGAGGCTGGACCCATTCATGAGACCAGCATTGTAAAAATGGTCTTAGGGCGAAAATGAGGTTTTTGAAGGAAAAGATCTGTGGTTTGGGCTACAAGGGCATATTGGGCTCAAAATTAAACAAAACGTTCTTGGACCTCTACCCTCAATGACTAGCCAGAGTCTGACCGTTGTCGTTCCCTGATAACACCCAGCAGACTTCCTCACAGGAAAAGATTCCTGGGCTGGGCTGGGCTGAAGCTTTACACTGAGCTTTCTCTGGGTTTAAGAAGTTCTGCCTCCTTCATTGTTGGGCTCCACATCATGCCCAAACTGTTTTAGTTTTTTTCTTGCGAGGGATGCAAAGCAGGTCATTTATCCGCTCTCTGCCTGGACCCTCATTTATAAATGGGTTTTTTCATTTTTTAAACAGTAAAACATTTTAAACATCCCCTCACAACTAGCCACCATGGCTATTTGTTTGTCCATTCATGGACTAGTTCAGCATTACTTTGCCCCCTTTCTCCCTTTGGATTTGTATCGTCTCCCTTTTCTCAAGGTTTCTGGGGGCTCCAAGGCTCTAAACAACTCATTCTTTAACATGTACTATTGCTATTCCTATTCGGTCAGCCCAAGGGGCTCTCGGGGGTATGGTCCACAGCATCCCATTACACAAGATAACAGGAAAAGGAACCGAACAAGGATCAGGGTTTGCCTGTTACATGAGGACTCCTGCTTTGCCACAGGGGCCATTTCCTCTAGAGCTGGCTCTCCTGTCCATCGGGGTTGGGCAAAGCACTCATCACGTCTACCTTGGTCTAACTTTTGCCTGGGACTGTTTCTTTGGCAGTTCCTAGCTTTGGAGCCAGAAGGACCTTTAGAGATGGCCTCCTTATGGATCAATCAATCAGGGAGCGAGCTTTCATTTATTAAGCCATTGGCTTTGTGCTGGTCCTTTGGATGCAAATGCAAAGAATGAAGTAATCCTTACTCCCAAGGCTCTGACAGTTTAGGGTGCACACAGATAGACAAGAGGCTAATGGCGGAGACAAACAGGGGGCCCCAGAGTCACAGGGGGAGTGCTAATTGGCAGGGCCAGATTTCTAGCCCAGATCCTTGGATGCCACGTCATAGGATCACCTGGCCACAATTCAGAGCATCATCGCATCATCTTCTGGAGAGCTGGGAGGCCATAGAGGACATTTCACCCAGCCCCCTCAGGGCAGAGAGACCCCTTGGAGGTTAGAAAGGGTCACAGAGGCAGGATTCGAACCGGTATCAAGCTCTGACCCCTTCCTACCTCTCCAGTCTCTTTGCCCACTATTCTCCTCCATGGCCTCATGCATTCCTTCATGCTGGCTCTCCCTCTCAGCCTTCCCTCAAGACTTTCTGGGTTCCCTAGAGGCTCTCGTCCTCCCATCCAACATTATTTGTATCGACTTTCTCTACACTGATCCATGTATGTCCTGTCTTCCCCCAAACTGCCCGGAAGCTCCACAAGGGCAGGGAATGTTTCATTTTGTACTTTGTAGCCCCAGAATGGAGCAGCTGCTTTAGAAACGATGGCGATCCTGTGGACTGCATAGCCAGCTGCTTGTCTTCTCAAGGAGGAGCATTGGTAAAGAGGAATTTTCATTGTTCTTACATGGAATGGGAAAAATAAGTTACATCTATGTATGTATTTGCATGTGTGTTTTGAGAAAGAAATGATTGTTCTTTGCGTGTGTGTGAGTGTGTGCGTGTAATACGCAGAGGGTGGAGGGGGTTTTGGCCAACCAATTCCATGCCATTCCTCTCCTCTCAGTGATTTAATCACAGAAATTCAGGCACAGAAAACAGAGGTCGTCATAAGGAATTGGCACGCTAACAAAGTGCAAAGATGTTGACATACGTGTACACGCACACACGTATAATGCCTATTTATCTACAACTGGCTCAGGCTCCAGTGAAACAGATCTGCACAATGGAAAGCTCATGCCCACATACGGTCTCCCTTCCTTCTCTGTTCTTCCTGCCCTAGGAGGCTCTGAGGATTAATACGAGAACGCTGCCAAAGTGCTTCGAGATCCCTGTATGAAAGGCATATTTGGAAACAGCATAGTGGGATTATTTCACTCCAAAAGATGGATTTAAAGACTCCAGAAGTGGATCTGGGGGGCTTTAATGCAGCTGCCACCTTCTTCTGGCTGCTGGGGGGCTGGGAGGAGGAGGAGGAGGAGGAGGAGGAGGAGAAGGCTTCCTTTCCCTCTTCACTTTCTCCCTGGCTTTTAAACCCTCTGCATCTTCCCTAGGAGGAGTTTCACTTCTAACCCCAAGCCTGTTTCCATCTTCTGAAGTGGGCCCAGGAATAGATTCCAGCTGCCGAGAACTGTGCATGGGACTTTCCAGTCTCCCTATACCTAAATAAATAAATAGCAAATGACCTGCTTTTCTCGAGCATCGGCCCTGCTCATGTGTGCTTAATAAGTGTGGGGGGAAAGCCCCCCCCCCGACTTAGAGGTAGGATATTGGATGGGCTTCCCACTATTTTTCATTCTTTATGATGAAGGAAAGGAATGACTGTGTTGCATGAGCAGAGCCTACATGCATTTATACTTCTCTGGTCCCATAAAGATCATGGCACCGTACGTAGACTTGGAGTGGACCTCAAGAGGCCAGCTAATCCAAAGTCCTTGTTTTACAGATGGGGAAACTGAGGCCAGGGCTTATTCTGATACTCCTAGACATGCCTCCTAGGCTCCAGAGCTGGAACGATCATTTAGAGGCCAGCTAGTCCAACCCCCTCGTTTTACCTGGAAAAGTTAAGATGTTTTCCCATGCAAGATCATTCGTTGCCTTTATCGCCCATGTGTTTAAGTAAACCAGATACACTGTCCACACAGAGAAGACGGAGCCAGCATCCCCCCCACCCTGAATGTGACTGAGCCCCATTTATTTGGTTTCAGCCTCTCTATCTCTGGAGTGTTATTTTTCCCATACAAGAAGCTCCTATCTCGGCCGCCTTCCTTCCAGTTGTGAAGCAGCTGTCAGCTCTTTTCCTGATCCCCTCCGCCCCAATCTGGAGACTCAACATGGCCTCGCCATCACCCCTTGTTTTAATCAGCTCGGAGTCTGAGAAAGCCAGCCTGTATCCTCCTGGGGACGCTCAGAACCGCTGGTGGGCCACGGGGCCAGCCCTCATAGAGCTGTCTATTTGATACTGTCTCCTGTATTTCTCTGTGAATTAGTGCAGACGTGCTTTCTTCCAGGGGATGCCTGAGTTCCTTGGTGCAGCTGTGAGACCTGCCTTCTCTTACAAGGGAGATAATTGCCATATGCATTGAACGCAAAGCCTGCCCTCCCCCTCTCTGGCCCATGCCCATCACAGAGCTTTCTGAGTCCATGTGAAACCCCACAAAGCGGCGGGACATTCTCTTCTGAAAACTTATTTTCTGGATATTCCGAGGTGGACGGCAGCTGTGGACATATCTCGCTCCTTCCTTCCTGCTTGGAGGGATAATAGACTCTCAGGACTTGGCCTGAAAATGAATTTTCACTCTTTGAATCCCGTTGCTTAGCCATGAATAGCATCCTCTGCAAGGCATGGGAAAGTTGGGGCCCAAGCACCACCTGGACGGGGATGCCGTAGCTACAACACTGGCGTCTCTCTGTACCCTTCTCCCCACCACCCCAGCAGAGAAACCTGAGCTTCCTTCAAGGCTCTCAGCCCAGGGAACAGACACCTCCTGCCAGAAGCCTTTCCTCGTCACCCTAATTATCAGTGCTCTTTCCCTCCACTAATGATCACGTAGAGCCATCTTTACCTGTTTACTGTGAGTTTACAAACTTCATGTTTACATGAAGATCCCCTACTAGAATGGAAGCTCTTTGAGGGCAGGAACCATTTCTTTTTGTCCTCATTCCCCCAATGCCCCACACCATTCATTGGACATTGGACACAGTGTTTAGTGAATGCTTGGATTACATTGGATTAAATCCTCTTTGATTATTCTTCTAGCTTCCTTGGATTAATCAATAAAAATCTCAAAATCTCTGAAGAACCCACTATGTGCGAAGCCATCAGCATGGGACTGATTTCAGTGACTATTCATTAGTAATTAGTAATTCGTTTACCAGCCAGGATTTGCTAAGCACAGACCAGCTGTCTGACCAGGTACTGGACATACAGAAAGAAAAACTAGCAGTCCATGCCCTTAGGGAGCTGCCATCACATTGGATTCTCCTGGGAGGAAGGTACTCCGTTAAGGATGAAAACCCCCAAGCTCAGAAAGGTTCATTCTAATTCCATCTCCGGTCCGAAGGAGGATTCCTACCCAGCTCTCTCTTGTCTCTAAGTCAGTCATTCAACATGCATCAAACATTTGCTAATCATTTACCCTGGAAATGTCTAGAAAGCCCCAAAGACTCCCAGCCCTCAGGGAGCTGCTATGCTAGAAGGACAACATGGAAATGACTAGATACATAAAAAAAGATTGCTACAAGATCAGTAGAAATGAATATGAAAGGGAGATGGGAGAAAGCTGGCTAGGAGAAGCCTCCTACCGAAGCTGGGATCTGAGCTGAGCTTTGAAGGAAGTCTAGGAAACCAGGACCCTTTCCATGGGCACAGACCCCATCAATGATGCGCTTAACCACTGCCCCAAAACTTGGGAGCATATCCTGTCCCAGGCAGCTCTCCATCCCTGCCCAGCAAACAGGCCAGAAATGATACCTCGCAGCTCCCTTGGTGTCCACGGTGTGCAAGGATTTACCAACATAATAAAGCAATAAGGATATCCCCTGAAACAGAGCTGCAAACAACTTTATGAGAACATTAACGAGAGAAGCGCGGAAGTCTCTAAGCATCCGACAGGATGGCCGATTGGTTCCACCGCTTTAGGAAGGAGACACAGTGACTGGAGTCTGACAGAATGACAGTTTTGTTTGTTTTCAAGAGTATGTGAGCATGGCGGTGGGAGGGAGGCCATCTCCAGGACTAAGGAAGAGAAAGGGAACTGATTTTAGATACTGGGAGGTTGCTGGTCCAGTAAAGTGAATCTAGTGGCCCAGAGAAACCTGCTCAGTCAGTTCTAGCTGCCTACTGTTGTGCCAAACTTTCTCCAACCAAACTCTGAGACCTGAAACATTGTACAAATAAGAATCATCGGAGCTACAACCAACACTGGACAAATGGGCCGTTGTACCAAGGTGCTAAGAATCACAAGAGCAAGATTCTTCTGTTTGGGGTGGGGTGGGTAGGGCAGGGAACATACACTTCAGCACTCATTCCCCATGGTCATCCCCATGCCACAGTATCTCCAAGGAGAACCCAAGAGCTGCCCAGGAACTCTCCAGCAGAATGGGTTATCCCCTTTTCCATTCACCACACACCCTTCCGTAGAGATTCTGCGTTTGCAAAATCTCCACATACACTCCCAACCCATTCCCAGACAGATTTTGCTACCCCACTTCATTTGTCCTTTTTTGTTTGGTTTTGGTCTAGAACCTGTGGTTTCCCTGGTGTGGGGAACCTTGATCAGCAGCAGTCAGTACTCTGTGCCGACCTGCTTGCAGCAACTCCATCTGCCCACTCTTCCTTTGCCCTGACCATACATCAGTCCCCTGTGCTTTGGATGCTCACCCAACTCAGCTGAGTCTCTGAATTCTACTGGTTTCCTGCGAGGCTCCACCCCAATCCCACCTTCTCCAGAAAGTCTCTCCCAGTCCTGCCTGGTCAGTGCCTTTGTCTGAGATTGCTTCCTGTCCACTCTCTCTACATATCACCTACATACTGAAGGATTTAGTTGTCTCTCCCATTAAAAGGTAAACTCCTTGAGAGTAGGAATGAGGTTGGGGGAATCTCCAAAGCCTAGTACAATGCCTAGAACAAAGTTAAGTACCTAATAAATGTTTCTTGACTAAGAAAAAAAAAGGAAAACAAACTCATTATCCCTGTTTTGCAGATGAGGAAACTGAGATTTGGAGAGCCTCATCTGCTGAAGGTTGTACAAGCAGTAAGCATTAGAGTTATAATTTGAACACAAGTTCTCTCTACCTCCAAATCCAGCATACTTTACCACGCTGGCTCTCCAACTTCTACATGGGGCCAGGAGGGGTGATGTTTCCAGAAGGGATGAATGGTAGTTGGAATGAATGACTGTCTACACTAAGCACAATTCCCTATGGAAACAGGCTTCTCCCTCAGACATTTGTGATCCCTTCTAAACACACCACAGAGTACTATTCAGAAACAGCCTTGCGTGTTCTGAGGAGTTTCTCTCCCCACCTTGTTGCTAGCCTTCATCTCCACCCAACTCAACCTCCCAACAAGAGAAAGAAAGGAGAATGAAACCCTTCCTAGACGCCAGTGTAAAGGCCAGCAAATCGGCTACAAGAACAAAGCTCTGAAATAAATAAATGACAATAACGTTGGCCTACAAAATGGGTCCAACAAGTGTACATACGTAGTAGAGATGGCCATCTGGAAACCGAGTTCCAGCGGTTAACTTCTCCGTTCCCACTTTTCTTGGTTCCCATGCTTAGTTCTGATGGGTCCTGCACTCTATAGGGCTGACCATATGGGGTTGGGATTGGGGCCAGGGCAGCTCCCCTCTCCACCCTTGCTCTGGCTCCCTCCTATGTCTAGGAGGCCATCCCCAACATCCTCACCTTAGATTCCCTTTTGGTGCACCTGAAACACCACCTTCAACTGAAGTCTTTTCCTGCCCCCCCCTTCCCCCAGCTGTTACTTCTCATTTCAAATTACTTTTGTTTTATATATGTTTATAAATATTTATCTGTCTGTTGTTTCCCCATAATATGTAATATTTAAAGAATAAAAATAATATATAAATGAATACAAATAGATAAATGTTTCTTCATGGATAGACACATTTCCCCACATGTATAGTGTATATCTTTTGTTTATATACATATATGTATATATGCACACATATATACATATATGGTTAAATGCAAGTTATTTGAGGACATGGATCTTTCTTTTCATCTTTGAATCCATGAAGCTGAATAGAACCAGTCGAGGAATATGTATTTAAGAAGCTCTTGGTGGATGCTAAGTACAAAGGCTTTAAAGAACGGCCAACATAGACACACGCAAAACACCCAGAGTGCCTGGCACATAGTAGGCACTTAACAGATCAGACTGGACTGACCAGTGGTACGCCCATCCATTGGACCCTTCTGAATACAGAACGCTGACACCTTCTCCTCCTCCTGCTGCTGCTGCTGAGAAAAATCATCTGATTTCACTCAGAACACCCGCTTGATTCTAGTTGGAAAGGGACCGATGGGGGGCCAATCAGCAAATGGCATGGATTGAAGTTGTATTTCCCCCAAGCGTTCTACCATTGCTGCTAGTTTATTATTCCTCTTCTCAAGGGGCCAAACACTTTCACAAAACATATGCCTGGAGAGCAGGAAATGCAGGATCTCTGCCAAAGTCTTTCTGTATTTGGGGTGGGTTGGGATGGGGGAGGTCAGTTCAATTCATTTCAATTCACTTCAATATGAGTGTTTTTCCCCCCTATCTAAGACCTATAATGAACCAGGATGGTAGGGAAACTGGCTTAGCTGTCTTGGAGCTTCCCTAGTCCTTGATGGGGGCAGATGGAGGAAAGATGGGGAGAGGCACATTCTAACTCTTCTTTCTGCAAAGTTCTTCCCTTCATCTTCCACTTCATCTTTGAGAGCCATTTCTCTTTCTCATTTCTTTTAACCTTTTAAATAGACTAAGTGAAAACAAGGATGGCACCTGGTAGGGTTGAAGGAATCCTGGGTGGGGAGGCAGGAAGCCTTGAGCTTTAATGTGGCCTCTCTCCCTTGCTCGTTGGATGGCTCTGGGCCAGTCATCTAACTTCTCTGTGAGCTGAGCAAGGTCCTGGGCTTTAGAGGAAGAGGAGGGTGGCAATTGATCTCAGTGGAAGGATTCCCACACCCAGAGTTCCTCCTGATTTCTCTCCTCTCCCAGCATGCTCTTTCTTACATTCTTTCAGGTGAGAGGGAGACCTATTGAGTAGCTCATTAACCAGGTGGGGCTGTGGCCTGGGATTAATTTACTCTACCTCACCTACTCGTATTCAAGGAAGGGTGATAGAAATTTCCCCAAACAATTGCAGTGGGTTATTATGATTTTCTACCTCAAATTTTAACACCTCAATTGAATAGCTCCAAAGTGTTAATATATTTTTTTAATTTTTCATACAACTATTGGTTTCATAATGGAAGGGACCTCAAATTTAAATAGGCTAGAGATGTTGTACACAGAGAACCCAGATTACAATGTAATTGGGGAGCAGTTAAGTGGTTCAGGGGACAGAGGCAGAGGTCCTGGGTTCAAATTTGACCTCAGACATTTCCTAGCTGTGTGACCTTGGGCAAGTCACTTAACCCCCATTGCCTAGTCCTTACCATTCTTCTGCCTTGGAACCAATACACAGTATTGATTTTAGGATGCAAGGTAAGGGTTTTAAAAACATAATTGGGAAATATCTAACAAAATTAAAATACAATAAAATAGATAATGTTAATTTGTAGTTTTCTAAGTCAATAGGCAGCCTTCAGTTTGGTGAAGTGGCTCCTCCCATTTCTATTTGACTTGGATACCCGTGATCTTCAGATGAATAAAACTGAGACCTGGGGAGAAGGGACGCCAAGGAACAAATAGCTGATTTGTGTCCGAGACAAGACTTTAATCTGGGTCTCTCCACCCCACAACCAGGTCTCTATTCACTCTCTCCAAACTCTGCCACCAAATATTTATACATATATAAGCAAACAGGGGATGAGTGACCCAGAGAGTCACAGAATCTCAAGATAGGAAGAAATCTCAGTGGCCACCATTTCAAATTGCACATGGCCAAAGATCGCCTCCTGAAACATACCTGACAAATCGTCATCTTACCTTTGCTTGACTACTAGTAAAAGGGACCCCACTGCCTCGCAGGGTAGGTGGCCCTCCCAGCTCAGGAGAGTTATTCGCATCTGGGATTTTTCCTTGTATACAATCTAAAATTCATTTCTGAGGTTTCCAGCCCCTCCTTTACTTTTGCTCTGAGGGTCAAGTAGAAGTCTTTCCACATAAGGAAGTTTGCAACTTATTTATTTTTAAAATTAACTAATTATTTAGTTTTAAAACTGTTTTTCCATGTTTACATGATTCATTTTCTTTCCCTTCCCTCTTCCCTCCCCCTCTCAGAGCCAACAAGCAATTCCACTGGGTTGTACAAATGTTATCGCTTGATACCTATCTCCATATCATTCATTTTTGCTATGGAGTGATTTTTTAAAGCCCAAAGCCCAAATCACCTATCCATATTAACAAAATGCTAAGTCATATGTTTCTCTTTTGCTTTTCTACTCCCACAGTTCTTTCTCCCATTTGCAACTTATTTAAAGCTGTGCTCCCTCTTAAATCTATTCTTCTCAAAGAAGTCAAACTAATATTCATAAAGCAAGTTCTGACTATGTCACACCCCCACTCAAGAAAATCCAGTGGTTCCATGTTGTCTTTTTTTTTTAATCCTTACCTTCCATTTTAGAGTCAATACTGTGTGTTGGTTTTAAGATAGAAGAATAGTAAGGGCTAGGCAATGGAAGTTAAATGACTTGCCCAGGGTCACACAGATAGGAGGCATCTGAGACCAGATTTGAACCCAGGACCTCCCCATCTTGGTCAGGCTCTCAATCCACTGAAGCAGCCAGCTGCTCCCCATATTGTCTTGAAGATACAAGATAAACTCATTGATTTGGCAGAGAAGTTTCTTTTCCAAACAGGAGTTTTCCTGCTCCTTGAATGCAGGAACTATATTATTATTTTTTAAATTACTACCATTATGCCCCTATTATTACATAGTGGGCACTTGGAAATGCTGGTGTGGGATGATTAATTGGCTATAAAAACAAAGCCTTCCTTTGCTATCCAAGCAAAAAAAAACAACAAAAATGGCCAATGGCATATTCAGGGTGTCTGCTAACAAAATCCCTTTTTTATTCAGGTTTCTGGCCCCCACCTCAATCAATGAAAGATTCAACTCATAAGTATCAAGGCTGGTCGAGTGCCCGTCAGTGTGCCAGTGCCCTCTGGATGAAAGCGCTAATAACTCAGTCTTAGCCTGAAAATGTGCTTCAGACTCAGCCCCCTCCCCAATTTTCATTATTTCCACCCCACTGACCCATTCCTTCTAGGGACAGTAAAGTCCAGAGTGGTTAAGTCCATTGTCCAAGGTCCAAGGCTAGAGGTCTCGAGAAGAACGTAAGCATGGCGGGCGGGCTCCCATTCTAACTAGTCTGAGCACTCGCTGTGTAACAGTTAATGCTTTTAAATAATATATTTCTAGGGGTTCTGAGAGATGGAATATATCACTGTCTATTGATTTATATAGTGCCACTTGCAAACCTCAAAGGCCTTTCCTGAATTACACAGAGAAGGGATCCAATCACTTTCTGACCGCGGAAAGGCAGGAGTGAACTGGTGGCTGTTCTCAGCACTGCCCTCTTATCACAGTGTCTGAGGCTTGGGGCAGACAAGAGAGGGGGACGGGAGGACTATTAGCTCCTCCAAGAAACAGGAATGGTTGCCCTTTAGTGGAAATATTTGGGGAAATGCATCTCGGTTCCAGTTAATTAGCATCAGTCAGTGTTATGGCTGCAGTCAGGTGGTGGGGTGATGGACACCGAGCTATTGGGAGGATATTTGCATCCCCTGAGCCTGGTACATATTAGTCTCTTAATGAGTGTTCAATGGTTGAAGGGAAACTAAGATGGAAGAAAAAGCAGCATAGATACTTGAGGGAAAGAGCACAGCTTAGCGTGGTGCCTGGGACATTTTAGGCACTTAATAAATGTTTATTGATTGACTGATTAATGTCCAGACATGGTCCTTAGGCAGTTCCAAAGGACTGGGACCAGCTAAAGCAATGGTATGCTTGTAAACAACCAAATCTCTAGAAAAAAATGTGTGTGTCCCACTTTAAAGTTTAATCTGTACCATTAACATTTTCTCCATCACTTTTCTTAAGTCTAGACAATCAACGAAACAATGAATCAAGGCCTGATTTGTAGTGTTTGGTGATTTCTGAGGTGTAAATGCTCATACTGAGAATTTAACAAGCCTGTCAGAGCTAGCTCCAGTTCACCACTGAAATCAGATTCATTAAAAATGACCTGGGATCAGAGCTATAACTAGGATAGGAGGGGCAGATGGGATTTGCCTCAGGGCAGCAATATTTAGATGATGCCAGAATTTAGAATAAAACATCTACAATTTGAAAAAGTTGCAAATCACTAATAATAAGAGAAATCCAAATGAAAACAATTCTGAGTTCTCATTTCATATCCATCAAATTGAAAAAGGTAATAAAAGACAGAAATAGCCATTACTGGAAGGCCTATAGCAAGATATGGATATGGATATACTGTTAGTGGAACTGTGAATTCAATCAGTTCTGAAAATTAATTTAAAATTATACAAGAAAAGTTACAAAGCTTTTTATTTTATTATAGGACAAATATTCCATGGAGATACATGACAGAAATAACGATCTTATATACTCAAACATATTTGGAATACTTTTAATAGAAGAAAGAAGGAAAGGAGGGAGGGAGGAAGGGAAAGAGAGAGGGAAGCTGGGAAGGAGGGAGAAAAGAAGGAAAAAGAGAAGGAAGGAAGGAAGGAAGGAAGGAAGGAAGGAAGGAAGGAAGGAAGGAAGGAAGGAAGGAAGGAAGGAAGGAAGGAAGGAAGGAAGGAAGGAAGGAAGGAAGGAAGGAAGGAAGGAAGGAAGGAAGGAAGGAAGGAAGGAAGGAAGGAAGGGAGAGAAAAGGAGAGGGAGGGAAGGAGAAAAAGAAAGGGGGAAGGCAGTAAAAAAAAGAACCAAACAACTGGAAATATAGTAGATGCCCATGGACTGATGGATGACTGAACAAATTTTGAGATCTATGAATATGATAGGTGCTAGAATTACAAATTATCACAGTTGGAGGGAACCTAAGAGGATGCTGCTATGTAAGGCATGATGTGTATAAAGAATTTAGAGAAACTTGTGAAGGCTTTTATGAACTGATATAGAACAAGGAAAGGAGAAATCAAAGGACAGTAGATATGCAGCTTACTAAAGAGCACCAGAATTCTGATTCTAATCTTGATTCCAGTGTTTTAAAGCCCAGGAGGAGATCAGCACATACACTGTGAGTTGTAATTGCTGTAGTTTTTGTTTAATGAATTTCCCTTGTCATAAAAGAAAGTTGGAAGATAGTTTACTAGGAAGGGACAATGGTACAAAAAACAATTTTAAAGCATCAACAAAATATTTTAAATAAAAATGTCCAAAGAGATTAAACAGCAACACATACATGGGATAGGCCAGCTTTAATTGTTAAAAAAGAAATGGAAAATATTCTTTATAAGACTAAAGCTTCAGAATGAGATTTGGATTATTTTAGTAGTGCTTTACCACCTTTTCAATGAGAGATATTTTTAGATTGAATATTAAAATTCCATAGAATTAAATAATCAATTTTTTCCTATGAAAACACTCACTCTCCTCATTCTTCTATCCTGCCTTAAGAAAAGTTTATACACAATTTTAAAATGAATGTACTTATTTTTTAGGTGGCCAGAAAATCCTTTTAAATAAAACCATCTCACTCCAGTATCTTCATTGATTCATACAATAATATTTAAGGGAGCTCTTGCTAAAGTGTTTGGGAATTCAGTAAGTGGTTTAAGGAAGTTCAGGACCCTGCTCCCACCACTTTTGGATAAACAACATCCAGTGAAAGGTTTGGGCACTGATTCTTGGTGATTCTTTGAAAGAGCGAGACTCAAGGAAATGAATGGAAGAGCTCTGATGAAAATAATAACTATTCCAATTCCAAATGAACACCATCAATTTCATGCTAAAAGTGCAATAATTACATGAATAACGCAAATTACAAGACAGAAATTTTCTTGGAAAAAAAGATTAGGGAAAGCCCAAAACAAGGGCAGCAGAGGCAATAATAGAGACAATTACTGACCTATAACTCAAGAAGTCCTGAGTGCAAAAAAAAACTTAACAGCGACACTTAGAGGAGCAACCTGGTTCTGGAGTAGGAGACTCTTGGTTCAATGCCCATGTCTGATGACTTTGGGTAAGTTATTTAATGTCTCTGGGCCTCAGTTTCCCCATCTATAAAGTAGAGCTAATAACCACATTTATCTCATATGGTCAAGGTGAGGATCAAGCAGCCTTTTATTTATGAAACCCTTATCAGTGCCCAGTATTGTGCTAATCATGAAGGATTCAAGGAAAGACCAAAACAAGATAAACCAAATAAGATTGTGCATGGACACAAACCTGAAAGTGCTTAGATCAGTGTCAACAACAACAATTATACAAAATGGCGGCTCTGTTTCAGATGGACCCTGTCATTAGCAACTATTTAAGTCTCACTTCTTCATTTGATAAATGGGGAAACTTGGCCTTGGAGAAATTTAAGCAATTTTCCCAGGGCTAAACGGGCATTTTTGTAATAATTTGGGGAAAAACAAATGGTGACTGGAGGGCCATCGACAGCTTAGTCATTCTGCAAGAGCCTTCTCTTGATGGAGCAATTTACAGATTAGCTACAACTTCCTTCACGAACAGGGAGACAGTAAAAACAAAGTTTTTAATTAGATGGTCTCCCTGCCTTTGGGGTGATCATTGGGAAATATTTCCCCCCCATTTCAGCTCCTTCCCTTCCAATGATTTGCCCTGCTTTCCTATGGAACTCTCCCTGCCCTCCACCTTCCCCCAGTCTCCATCTGGCTGGATCCTAGAGGAGAGCAATGGTAGTGGATGGTGGAACTGGCCTCCAGTCACTAGCGTGACTTTCCATAAAATATGCCTGGCCCACACTGAAGCATATTTGTTAAAAGATATTATTTGTTTTACTGGCTAATTTGCCAGGAGGCCCACAGCCTGTTTTCCCTACTAATTGAAAAAAAATAATAAAAACAAAACCATGTCCTCCAGCACCAAGTCCTCTTTCTATTCCAATTCTCCCTTTTAACACCATGGCCTGTGCCTTGGACCCCTGCCACCCCCTGAAAATCACCTTTAAAGGGGTTTTTGTTCCCAGAGCCCTTGCTATTCAGCCTGTGTCTTTCATAGATGGCGGCATCTTCCTGTGAAGGAGGCTGAACACGTCAGAAAACTGCAGCCCAATATGCCAGCGCCCATTAATCAAGGATTCTCCTTGGAGATCGAGTTGAGAAGGACCTTCCCTCTCTTTAAAAAAATGACCATTCGCACTGGAGGTCTAAAGCACTGAATGATCTAGACTGTGCATGTGTGTGCATGTGAACGTGCCTCTCTTTCTCCGGAGGCCTGGTAAGAGATTATTTGTTCAATAAAGAAACACATGCTCACAGAAATTCCTGAATATTTCCCCATTACTTCCCAGAGCCCAACTCCCTGCGGATTTCTTAAACTAATATGACCTGCTTTTTCCAGGAATAGTTTTCCCAGTTCTTTCTTAGGGTCCTGGATTGGAGTTACTCAAGGCTTCCACTTCAAGGATTCGGGCCTCTCCACATCTACTTGGTTGGCCCAGGCCTCATACTCTTACAGTCAGATCTCCAATGGTGGGGTTAAACTCTACCACCAATACTGATTCTGAAGAGAATCAGTTCGTCCATCTGTAGTGCTGCTAACCCATTTCACAGACATGTCAATTTTTTTTTCCCTAAAGGGGACGTCTGCACCTATGGTTTCATTGGTGGGGAAACTCAGCATGGAAGTCCCTTTCACAGATGCAGGTAATCCAGTTTCTGACCCTTAATCCCTGTCCAAGAATCCCCTGTTCAGCATCATTCAGAAGAGATTGTCCAGTGTTTCTTTACAGCACTTGAGGGAGGGGAAAGACATTACTTCCAAGACAGCCTTTGCCATTTGGGATTTATTATAATTGGTTGGGAAGATCTCTCCCTTAAAAGTGAAGCCTCAAGGTCATCCTCTCTGGAAATTCTACTCATGGCTCCTTGTTATGGCAGAATGAATCAGACATCTCTAGTCGGAGCCGGGAGTGACCTCAGGGGTGGTCCAGTACATCCTCTTCATTTCCCAGCTGAACTAATGGAAGCTTGGGAAGGTTAAGTAACTTTAGGCAGGGGAGGCAGGATTTGAACACAGATCCTCTGACTCCAGAGCCAGGGGTCTTTACATTGTACCACTACTAGCCCTTCTTCCACATGACAGCCCCCTAAATAGCTGGCAGAAGCTGCCATATGCATTTTAATCTTTCCCTTTCCAGGCCCATCCAGCTCAGTTTCTTCAAACAGAATGATGGTCATTTCAGAAATCATTCTATTAATAACAGCTCTCATTTAGAAAGCACTTTAAGAAAAGGAGAAATGGGCCCACTGTACTCTGCGCTGGTCAAAATTGTAGCAGGAGTGTTGAATTAGAGAATATCACTATTAGAAGAAACCTTCTAAGTCATCTTTGGCACAATGGATTGAGCTCCAGGTCTGGAGTCAGTTCAAATCTGGTCTCAAACACTTACTGTGTGGCCCTGGGTAAGTCACTATTTGTCTTAGGTTTCTCAGGTGTAAAAAGAGCTGGAGAAGGAACTGGAAAACCACTCCAGTATCTTTGCCAAGAAAACCCCAAATAGGATCATGAAGAGTCAGACACAACTGAAAAACGAGTGAATAACCAACTGAAAGCCCAGTTTTGTGACCCGCCGGAGAAATGCTTTTACACCATACCTGATGAGGCAGGGCTACGGGTTCATGTCTAGAAAACACGTTTTGGATCAGGTGTTCTTAACCTCCTTTGCATTGTGGGCCCCTTTGGCAGTCTGGGGAAGCCTGCAGACCCCTTTGTCTATGAAATCATAAGCTAAGATGATGCTACATTTCTATTAGAGGTCAGTGAAAAATGAAACTGCGTTTTTTTCTCCACCAAGTTCAAAGACCTCCTGAAATCTATAGAGAGACCCCTTAGATCTTCACGTTAAGAATCTCTGTTTTAGAGGAACAATGATAAATGAAGAGCAAGCAAGCAAGAAGGCAGGCCTAGAAACCACATCAGATGAGGAAGCAGTCAGAGAAGGGAGTGTTGAGAAGGCTTAAGGCAGGGATAATTGTCTTCAAATATTTGAAAGATGGCTATGAGGAAGAAAAACCCTGCCATCTGTACAGCTCCAGAGAAGAAACGGGCGCTCGCTTCAGTTGGAGACCAAACTTTGAAGGATCTGAAAGGATTAGAGCTTAAAGACAGAATGAGAAGTCTGGAGAAAATCACCGATCGGAGATCTAGCAGGAATTCATCCAATGGCTAGATGACCTCTCGGGTTCCTTCCAACCTAAAGCACGGTGGCTCCTATGGACAGATCAGAAGGCAACAGGCATTAAATCCATCAAGGCAAACAGCATCCCCAAAAGCAGACTTAAATCTCACGTGGTGGAAAGAGTCATTCTCAGACCCATTCCCTCGATGCCCTGCTCGGCTGCCTGTTAGATTAAATTTCTGCTGATTTCGAAGAGGCAGACCGAACCCGAGAATGGCTCTAATCTTGAATGGAAAAACAGGAATATTTTTCCAGCTTTAAGCTATGAACATGTTAGAAAGCACAAGGGGAAACCGGGACATTTTTTCCTGATGACTTTGGGAGTACAATATGATCCTGTATTTTTCTAGCCTTGTCTCTGACATATGCTGGCTGGATGATGTCTGAGCAAGTCACCGAATGTCGCAACGCCATGAGAAGCTACACTGAAGAGTGGCTGATGTCTACCAGTGGAGGAAGTTTTCACACGGGAGTTCCCCATCTCCATGGAATCACCAGTCTGTTCCCCCACCTCACCCCAAGAGAAAGATCTTTGAATACAGCACAAGAACCTTTCAAATAGATTCTGATATCTTTCGTTGCCAAAGTTGGTAAAGTGTCACTTCAGGCACCACACAGCACAGTAAGCCAAAACCTGCCCCTCCCAGGGGACGGATAGTTCTTTGCTTATTTCTCCTTCAAAAACTGGACACTAAAGATTAGAGAGTTGGCCAGGGCTCTCAACGAATGCTCGAGTCCTGGTTGGAAAGAGAAGAGCCGCCCCCCGCCCTTTCTTGTTGCCAGCCCCTGCTCCTCTCTTCTGTGTGGAATCCCACTGGCTAGTAACAGGAATTTGTGCAAATCTGAAAGAATTAAAATCTTGATGAACACATAATGCTTTACTAACTAGGATCAAGGTGGTTCCTGTTCATTTAGACATGTCAGCAAACAGATAGACATTGCTTTCTCCTACAATTAGCCTGAGCAAAGTCAAAAATCAATTCCTTTCAATTTAGCTATGTGATTGGGGAAAATCCCATAATCTCTCTGTTTCCCAGTTTCCTTAACTACAAAATGTAGGGATTTGCCTATATCATCTTGGAGGTTCCCTTCAAATTGAAATTCTATCTATCTATCTATCTATCTATCTATCTATCTATCTATCCATCCATCCATCCATCTATCTATCTATCTATCTATCTATCTATCTATCTATCTATCTATCTATCTATCTATCTGTCTATCTATCCAGTCAGTTCTCTCTGTCTCTGTCTGTCTCTGTCTCTGTCTCTCTCCTCTCTCTCTCTCTCTCTGTCTCTCTGTCTCTCTCTCGCCTTCTCTCTGTCTCTCTCTCCCTCTATCTCTCTCTTTCTCTGGCTCTCTCCTTTTTCTCTTTCCCTCTCCCTCTCCCCCCTCCCCAAGGAGAACTCAGTTTAGAAACTCTTTTCACAGGTCATTTCATATCTTCATATCTTCAGAAAGAAGCCTGGAATACTGAGATAGGAAGGGCCCTCCTGAGGGTCCCACATTCAGAAAGTTTCTGAGGCAGAGCTTGACCTCATATTTTCCTATTCCAGGACTCTGTCCACAGTGCTATGTTATATCTCATGGTTCTAAATTTAGGGAAATGGAAAAACCATAGAGAGAAAGGATTAAATGGTATCACAGGGACAATGTGGCTGCTGTTACTCTTGAATGACTTAAAATGACCAGGAAAAATTTTAAATTCTGTTCATCATATCTATTTCTTGGTAACTCTTGAATAAAGGGCATGCAAAATTAATAAATAATGACGATATGTTGCCCCTGAAGAATGGTGTTGTCTAGGAGCATAGAGACTATCTCTATCAGAGAGGCAGCAGGTGCTACAATGGGATGGAGTTGGACTAGAAAACCTTTGAGTTATCTGTTTAAGTCTCTTCCAGCTTTCTACCTATGATCCTACAACCCTGTGAGTAGGTGAAACTCCTAAGGTCTTTTCTAGCTCTAAATAGATAATTTTATAATCTTTCAAATTTAACCTTATATTTGTTGTTTTTTAAAAATCCTCACCATCTTTCTTAGAATCAATATCGCATATTCATTACAAAGCAGAAGAGCAGTAAGGGATAGGTGATAGAGTTTAAGTGACTTGTCCAAGGTCACACAACTAGCAAGTGTCTGAGGTAAGATTTGAACCCAGGACCTCTTTTCTCTAGGCCTGGGTCTCAATCTGCTCAGTCCCTTGACCATATAGTCTAAATGTTTGAGTCCTAGAGTTTGTTTGTTTGTTTGTACTTAATTTTGAAAATGGGTGACTGGATTTGAATCCTGGGTTCTGCCACTTGCTATTGTATGACCAAACTGAGTCTGGGTTCCTCATCTGTTAAAGGAAAAGACTGAATAAGCTGGTCTCGAAGGTCCCTCATAGCTCTAAATAAACATTTTAAAGACATTTATAATATACTGACCCTAATCACTACTCATGAACTTCCTCATTATTACAAGAAAACGTACTCTGCTTCTTATTCATGGAACCAGCCAAGGACACAACGTTATCTTTCCTGTTTTTGGCTTTGGCTTTTGTGGCTCTCACTTTTGCTTTTCGGAAAACTTTGTACAAGGTGACTAATTCCATTATCTTAACTGGGAGAAGTCCCACAATAAATAACCTGACACATTCATGGAAAAGATCCGACTGAGAAAGTTTTCTCAACCTGGAAACCAATTTTTAAATGATGAATGTAGAATAAGCAAACTAAACTTCTGATGTGATTTCCAACTTCCTCGCTGGCTTCCTGATCCAAAAACATTTCTCCCACTCGGAAAGATTCTCTTCATCTACATCGAGCTGCCTTGCCCTCTGTTATCCTTGGTTCATGCTCTCATGGCAGCTGGCATGAACTTTATTGAAAACACATGAAATACGGCCCATCAGAGGTTGCTCAGAGAATGGTCTTTCATGTCGTTCGCTGCTCTGATTGGAAGATGTCTTTGAAAGTTACATTGCCCAGCACAAGGCATCAGCTTATTACAGTAGATGGACAGGCCAGATGGACATTCAAACAAGTGTGGCTCATAGCTAGTTTGTATACTTCTCCTTGTCTCTATTGGACTCAGACCAGAAAAACCAACCAACCAACAACCAAGCTGTGGGTGAATCTTCAAAGAAGAGGAAATTTCAGGTTTCCCGGATAGCCTGGCAAAGAAATTTTCTTAAAATAAAGTAAGCTTTCTTCAGGGATATTCTGTTCTTTCCTTGAATTTGTCAGCATCATTGAATAAAATAAACAGATCATAGACCATGTCAATTCTTCTCTCATGGAGGGTTTATATGATGAGAGATTAAATAATCAAGATAAGACTTGAAGACAAATGTTGAAGGCTGCATTTATTATTATTATTATTATTTTTTAAAAACAACCTTGATCTTCAGGAAATGATATAGTTAAGTGGAAAGAACATTTGGTCTAGAGTTTGAAGACATGGGTTCAAGTCTCACTTTTGATGTTTATTAGTTGGGTGACTTTGGACAAGTTACTTAATTGCCCTGGGATTCAATTCTCTCATCTGGAAAATGCAGAGATTGGATTAGATGGCCTGAGATTTCTTCCATCTTCAAATTGGTGATTCTAGGCTCTCCTGGTTACTATGTATTCTATTATGAAAGCTGTGAATCTTTTTGACTAGTCAAAGCATGCCTTTGTCCAAGATTTCTACCCAAGAGACACCCCTTCCTCTTCGTCTAAATAGGTTACGCTCTATTGGGTTACAACAGCATATGTACTGATAAGAAAATGGAAAATTGGAGAAGGAAATGGCAAACTACTCAATTATCTTTGCCAAGAAAACTCTAAATGGGGCCACAAAGAGTCAGACATGACTAAAATTAGTAAACAACATCGATGGAAAATACATATAAAATAATTTTATTGGGGGAGGAAAAAAGAGAAAAGATACATTAATATTAAGAGAGATCAAGAAATGTGTCCTGGGGGCAGTCATGTGGCTCAGTGGATAGAGTGCCAGGTGTGGAGAAGAGAGGTCCTGGGTTAAAATCTGGCCTCATGTATTTCCTAGTTGTGTGACCCTGGGAAAGTCATTTTAAACCCAAATTGCCTAGCCCTTACTGCTCTTCTGCCTTGGAACCAATACACAATATTGATTATAAGATGGAAAGTAAGGGTTTTAAAAAAAAGAAAGAAAGTTTCCTATAGAAAGTAGCTCTGGGTTGGGTTTTAAGATGATCCTACATCCATTGCTTGGAATTCCATTCCAGTTCATAAATCTATTGGTCTAAAAACAACCCAACCAGGTGTGACTTGATCAAGGACAAGAAGAAAAGAGCTTCTTGTTTTTAAGTTCCCAAATGGCACTAGATATTTACAGATCCAGAGCTGACAAAAGAAGATCTTGCCACACTAGAGAAACATGGGAACCCTGGTAGGAAGTGATGCTGAGTGAGAAAATAGTCTAAGAACAGAGTACATAATGGCAACAACACTATAAATAACTCTGATACCCAGAGAGGCAGTGAAAGGTAAGTCAAAGACAACAAACAACTACATCTTTCCTTTCTCTTAGCAACCTGTAAGCCACAAAAACAGAAGTTAAGTGGCCTAATCATGCTATTGGGCAAACTGTGTAATGGGGAATGCACTTTGGAAGGGGATTTGTTGAGAAATAATTATTGTGTGAGAGCAAAATGCATGCATGCATGCTTGCATGAATACATCTCTCTCTCTCTCTCTCTCTCTCTCTCTCTCTCTCTCTCTCTCTCTCTCTCTGCATCCATCCCTATCTATCCAACTATCAAACCCTCCTATCTTTAAAGAAGAGCTTACCATAATCACCTGGAAGATTTTTGGCCCATTTCTGACTTTTTGGCTGGCATGCTCACAGGATTCTGGCTACTAAATATTTCCCAGCATTTTTACTGAAGGGAAGGCTCACTGGAGGAAGTTGTATTATTGATGTTTCAGGAACATGTGGAATTCTCAGACTACTCTAAACTTGATGACTACTCTTGGCCTCCTTAATTCTAAGAGACAGAGAGACAAGCTAACTATCTGAACCTGGGTAAGTTGCTTCATATCTCTCTCTCTGCCTCACTTTTCTCATCTGTAAAATGTGAGTAATAACAGCACCTATTTCCCAGAGTTGTTGTGAGGATCAAGTGATAGCCTATTTGTAAAGTGCTCAGTGGAGCATGGGGCACATAGTAGGGGCTATATAACTTTGACATCAACTCATTTATTAACAAAGAGCATAGTAGGTAGTGTGGTACAGTGGGAAAAGGCAGCATTGACTGTGGAGTTAGAGAACTTGAGATCAAATCCCATCTCTGTCACTTACTACCCATGTGACCTTGGGCAGGCCATCCCCCATCCCTGTATCTCAGTTTCCTCCTCTGTAAAATGAAGACGTTGAATTAAATGTCTTTGAAGGTCCCTGCCAGCCCGAAATCTGAGATCATATAACATTCATTGAAAAGGGGATGGAATTTCAATTTGCACCGTTTGTTTCTGTTCCTGATCATTTCTTCCTCCATCAAAGTTTCACCTCTCTATCAACATGTTGATTTCTCTGTTACTACAGAAAAGTTTCCACTTCTAGATTCAATTCAATTCAATCCAACAAATGTTGTAAGATGTCCACATTATATAAGGTACTGTGCGGGTACACTGCGGGTACAAAGACAAACATGACAGCCCTTGCATCCTTCATCACTAGGAGCCCATGTTTTATTGGGAGTCTGCAAGGTATACACAGAGAAGCAAATCTAAAAGAATTTCAAGGGGAAGAAGAAAGCCTTCAATGAGAACCAGGGGAAGGATTAGGGAAGGGGTCAGGAAAGGCACCTGAGATAAGCCTTGAAGTAGATTGGGGGAAAGAAGGAAACTACAAGTCCCACTAGCCAAAAGATGTGCACAAATATACAAATTAATGGGTTAAAATTTCCCATTTTTTCCCTTTCCAAATCACAAAGAATATCTGCATAGCATTTGGGGTCAAGTTTTAGACAAGACAGTTCTTCCCAAACCCCATCTATCTTCCTCAACAAAAATGCTAGTCATTTCATTGGCTCATATTTATTGTGCATCTCCTAATAGCCGAGGGCAAGAATCTCTACACATTACTACACATTACTCAAGAAATTATGGAAGGGGGCAGCTGGGTGGCTCAGTGGATTGAGAGCCAGGTCTAGAGATGGGAGGTCCTGGGTTCAAATATAACCTCAGATACTTCCTAGCTGGGTGACCCTGGGCAAGTCACTTGACCCCCATTGCCGAGCCCTTACCACTCTTCTGCCTTGGAGCCAATATACAGTATTGACTCCAAGATGGAAGGTAAGGGTTTAAAAAAAATTATGGAGGCGTGCTAGCTCTGCTAGGACTGAACATTGTTTTCTTAAAAAAATTAAAGTTTTCTTCGTTATTTCTGCTTTTATACTAATCCCCTGCTGAAGCCATAACCAAATTTATTCTGATGTTGCTCCTGGAAAGGAAGTGGCAATCTTTTCTCCTCTGGCTCCAGTCATCACCATTCCAGTAAATTTTCCCAACCACCACTCCCTTGTACATACTGTCTTCTAGTAGTTGAATATAAGCTGTTTCAGGGTAGGGGTAGTTTTTGATTTTTCATTTGTATTTGTAAGGCAGAAAAGCTGTACAATGAAAAGAATGTTGGACCTGGAGTCAGGAAGACCTGCATTCGAATCCCATCTCAGATACTTACTGTGTAACTCTGAGCAAGTCATTTAACACTTGTCTGCCTCAATTTCATCTGTAAAATGGGGATAATAATAACGCCTGCCTTCCAGGCTTGTGAAAATAGAATGAAGTAATAGTTATAAAGTACTTTTGAACACTTAAGGAATGATATAAACGTATTGTCTTTGTTAGTCATTGTTATTATTCCTAATTCTTAGCACAGGGCTTGACATATGGTAGGTCCATAATAAACTTTTTTTAATCCTTCTGTTCTTCCTCCCTTCCTTCTTTTCTCTTTTCCTTCTTTTTTTTCTTTCTTTCTTTTTCTTTCTCTCTCTCTTTCTTTCTCTTTCTCTCTCTGTCTTTCTCTCTCTCTCCCTCTCCCTCCCTCTCCCCCTTCCTTCTTTCTTTCTTTCTTTCTTTCTTTCTTTCTTTCTTTCTTTCTTTCTTTCTTTCTTTCTTTCTTCCTTCCTTCCTTCCTTCCTTCCTTCCTTCCTTCCTTCCTTCCTTCCTTCCTTCCTTCCTTCCTTCCTTCCTTCCTTCCTTCCTTCCTTCCTTCCTTCCTTCCTTCCTTCCTTCCTTCCTTCCTTCCTTCCTTCCTTCCTTCCTTCCTTCCTTCCTTCCTTCCTTCCTTCTCTTAAGATTGTGATTAAGAAAAATAAGCAAAACTAACAAATTGAGTGAGTTTGACAGCATATGAAATATTCTGCTCTCCTAGTGCCCATTTGCCAACCTCACTCATTCAACCCAAACAGGAATTAAAACTCTACTATGAATATAATGTGATTGAGATATAAAGAAATGAAATTCCTGCCTGAAAGAACTTACCTGCTATAGGAAGAGGAACTGCTAACACTAATGCTTTTTGGATGGGGCAGAGGGTCTGGACCTATGATTTTATAGGCATCAAGAGCTCTTGGTGAAGAAATATCTTCTAATAATGCAAATAGGCCACTGTTCTGTAACCAAAAGAGCTGCCTATAGCAGTGCGAGGTTTTGTTTAGGGCCATACAGTCAAATTTGAACTCGGGTCTCTCAGCCTCTAATGCCAGCTTTCTATCTATTATGTGCTGTTCACTTGTTTCAGTTGGAAGTAAAACCTAGTGGAATTGCTGGTTGGCTACAGGAGGGGGTGGGGAGAGGGGAAGGAAAGAACATGAATCTTGTAACCATACAAAAATATTCTAAATTAATTAAATAACATTAAAAACTAATTGTTTCAGTTGGGTCTGAAATTTCACAGCCCTGTTTGAGGTTTTCTTGACAAAGATTCTAGAATGGTTGCCATTTCCTTCTCCAACTCACATTACAGATGAAGAAATAGAAGTAAACAGAGTTAAATGACTTACCCAGGGTCACATAGTTAATAAGTGTCTGAGGTAGGATTTGAGCTCAGGTAGGTCTTCCTGCCCTCAGGAGCAGTGTTCTACCCATTGCACCACTTATCCACTCTCCTATGCTGCTACTCTTACTACTCCTCTGAGTTCCCACTTCTCTGGTGTTTGAGGATTTCCATGATCTCAGGTGATGGAGGAAGTGGATGCCGCCCCCTTTCCTTGGGGACAGGCAGGACCATTCTGGCCATCGAGTGCCTGGTGCCCACTGCTCCCTGGCTGCCCTGCTCAGTCACAATAAAGGATCTAGTGGCAGAAAAGCCCTTTGTACCAAGAACAGCAAAATTAAGGTCAGCAAGAACTGTTAAAGAAATAAAGGAGTGCCAGAAGGCGGTGAATGCGTGATTCTGTTATGGAGCATGGCTATGTTCCTATTAGCAACAGCTTCTCACTTTCTGCAGTTTTAATTATGTCTCTGGGGAGTGGGGAAAGGGCGCGGGAGGGGGGCACAGACTTTACCAGCTAGCTGGGCTGCTCTCCCTACCTTTACGGCGCTCCGACTCAAAATCTCCACAGGCGAAAATTCTTTACATTGCAAATAAAATCGTTTTTCCCTGGTTTTTATCAGCCCAGGTCCCACAAGGAACCGACAGCCGGTTTATGTCAATGAACAAGACTTATTGTTTTCAGATTTTTTTTTACAGAAAAAAATGAAAGAAATTGGTGTTGAACTTAACACAAACGTTACTAGGAACACTCTGAAGGAGGCTCCTATCTGGAGTCCGATTGCTTCTCAGGGGCGGGCATACTACACTCTGGCACAATGCTCGGCACATAGTAGGCTCTTAATATCCACTTGTGGATTGACGGATTGACTGACTCCCTCTTTTGTGGGAAAACTAGCCCTTGTGGGTGCTATACCAGAGTGGCTCACGCCAGAGCCTGCACGCATTCACATGCAGAAAGGCATTCTCGGGACCCTCTTCTCTGGTCCACAAGAAGCCGCGATTGTCACAATCGTGGAATTTCAGTACTCAGGGATCGACTCAATCGGAGTCACCCGGAGCCTTTCTAAGCTTTGGTTTTCTCTGTATCAAGTCTCAAAGTCAGACTTGATGCCTCTAAAGTCCCACCGAGTTCCAAATCTGCAAGCCAAGAAAGGAAGCTTCACGGATGAGCATGAAGCAGCGATGCCACCCAAGAAGCTTCTGTTCTACTGGAAGCGGGGGGAGATGGTGGAGGGAAAGGACCATGGATGTAATGCTGGAAGAACGTTAGACATCGGCAAGTCCTCCCTTCGTTTTCCAGAAGAGAAAACTGAGGGTCTTTATTTAATGAATTTATTCATCTTCACAGAGGACAAGGGAACGTTCCAAAACCATCTCTTGTTGACTTGGCTTCCTCATTGGCCTGCCCTGAGCCAAATCTGTTGTTTTCAAGCTTACTTACTGAATTTGGAATAAAGGGAAGGAAGCTACCATCTTGATAAACATTTCTGAGAACGCCTGTATTCCTCCATCCAGCTCCCCATCTGGCTGATGTTGGGGGAGCTGATCATTAGGTGCAGTTGGCATCCTTCACCAAGAGAGATCCAAGTTAGTGAGTCTATCTAGTCAAGTCCATAAGCATTAGTTATGTACCTACTATTTGTCAGAGACAGGAGTCTAGTAGGGGTCAACAGACTGATACTAGGGGCTCCCAAAGGAGGTAAAGCAGTCAGCCGTGTTTAGGCTCCATTCCAGAGCTATACTTCAGGAGAAACTGCTCCAACTTATTGGGAAAAATACTGAACTGGGGTCCAGGAAAACTGAATACTCTTGTCTGGCTGTCTCGCTACTAGCTCTTTTGGTCAACTTGCTATGTGACCTTGGATGAGTCACTTCCACTCTGTTTCCTAATATTTAAAATAAGGTGGGCAGGTTAGATGATTCCAAGTCCCCTTCAAGGTGTAAAGAGTAAGTGACTTGAAGCTCAGCCTTCTGGTCCTGGTCATTTCCCACTTCCAGATTCTATTTCGCAACTATAGGGCAGCTCCCACCTCTCCATGTTGCTGCTCAACTGGAAGAGGGCTGCTTTGTTTCACCTTAGATTGGAGTAATGAGCCTCTTAACCTCCAGGTTCTCAGATCACATAGGGGCCAGTTGAGGGAAGAACATTTGGGTAAAATCACCCCTATCCTTGGCAATAGTTTAGGGGTGTAGAATATAACTAGTTCTTGTAGTGGAGAGATTGATGCACTTGGAGTCAGAAAGTACTGAGTTCAAATCCTCCTTCCTGGGGGCAGTTAGGTGGCTTAGCAGGTTGAGAGCCAGGCCTAGAGATGGAAGGTTCTGGGTTTAAATCTGCTCTCAGACACTCTGGGCAAGTCACTTAATCCCCATTGCCTAGTCCTTACCCCTCTTCTGCCTTGGGACACAATACATAGATTCTAAGACAGAAGTAAGGATTTAAAGAAAAATCTTTCCCTCAGATACTTTCTAGCTGTCATAATCTCTGGGCTTTAGTTCCCTTATCTGTAAAATAGGGATGAAACCACTTACCTCCCTTCCCGGCTTTCTGTGAGGTCTAAATGAGATCGTGTTTAGCAAGTGCTTTGCAAACCATAAACCATATCTAAAGGCTGGCCGATAATAATGAGGATAACAGCAATGACTATAATAACTCAAGATGTAAGGAGTCCGAGAGAGGACCGAGGAGAGGAGAGGCACCCACTGGAGGGCCCCAGAGGTTTCTTGCCCAAGAGACGTCTGCTGTTCTTCCCAAGCACCAGGCTGATCCACGTGCATGTGGAAAGGGGAGCGCTCGCAGAGGAAATCCAGATGTGCAGAAGGATGGAGGACCCCTTCAGGTGGCTGTCTCGGCTTTCGAGAGCAAAATAGGCCTTAAAGCCAGCCCCTTTCATGAGGGCCTTTGAGGAAAACCAGAATGAAATATTAAACTTCTGCTCCAAAGGTTCCTGCTAAAATGACAGATGAACCTGAGGTGAGGAAAGCATTTCCAGCCAGGACCCTGGGGACAGTCAGGCCTCTGGAGGAGCTAGCAGCAGCCCAGAGAATTCCTTTTTTTGCAAATGCACAACGTGTCCATTGTAAGGACTCCATCTTGGAAGGTTTGTTCCTAGTTTCTAAGTATATCTTCTCTGGGCATATGGCCTTTGGCTACTTTGCACTCTGGCCTAATTATGGAATGGACAGCGTGAAAACATTTTGTTAAATACCTTTGAAACTTATAGTATTAGAAAAAGGACCTTTGGGGCAGCTGGGTGACTCAGTGGATTGAGAGCCAGGCCTAGAGACAGGAGGTCCTGGGTTCAAATCTGACCTCAGACACTTCCTGGGCAAATCATTTAACCTCCATTGCCTATCCCTTAAATGCTCTTTTGTCTTGGAATCAATATACAGTATTGATTTTAAGACAAAAAGGTACGGGTTTAAGGAAGGGAGGAAGGGAGGGAGGGAGGGAGGGAGGGAGGGAGAGAGGGAGGGAGGGAGGGAGAGAGAGAGGGAGGGAGGGAAGGAGGAAGGAAGGAAGGAAGGAAGGAAGGAAGGAAGGAAGGAAGGAAGGAAGGAAGGAAGGAAGGAAGGAAGGAAGGAAGGAAGGAAGGAAGGAAGGAAGGAAGGAAGGAAGGAAGGAAGGAAGGAAGGAAGGAAGGAAGGAAGGAAGGAAGGAAGGAAGGAAGGAAAGAAGGAAGGAAGGAAGGAAGGAAGGGAGGGAGGGAGGGAGGGAGGGAGGGAGGGAGGGAGGGAGGGAGGGAGGGAGGAAGGAAGGAAGGGAGGAAGGAAACTGGGGAGAGAGAGAGAGAGAGCACCTTTACATGGTTCTTGAAAGCTATCCCTGCATCAGCTGTGGAGTCTTGGGCAAGTCATTTATTTTTCCTAGGCCTCAGTTTCTTCAGCTTTTAAATGAGAGGATTGGATTAGACATCCTTTGAGATTACTTCCAGGTCTACATCCCTCTTCCTAAAATTCTAGAATCCTAAGCCTTGGCAGATCCCACTGAGGCCCAGGCTGGTGATAATGTCTGGGACCTGAGGACCAGTCTTGCAAAGGTCAAAGAGACTGCTCACTAGACCTGTGGCAGGGGAATCAATGTGTTTGTTGGTGTAGATCCTCTCCTAAGGTAAAGTAGGGAACCTCCCTCATTCTCCCACCAAGATCGCAGAGCCTTGATGTATATAAACATAGTACAAGAAGGACTTCCCAATGACCATCATGTCTATGAACTGCTCTCGGGAATTCAGGTTATCAAATTAACTTTAGCCTACAGTCAGTCAACACTGTATTGAACTTACAAGTAAAATCTTTCCATACTTTGTAGGGATCAAACCTCTCTGCCTCCAATCCATCCTCTATACAAACTGCCTCTAAGGGCTGAACTCTGACTTTGCCACTCTTTTTCTCAAGAAGCTTCACTGGTTCCCTATTGACTCTCGGATACAATTCAAACTCTTCTGGTTGGCATTTAAGACCTTTTGTAAGCTTCCTCCAGCTCTCTTTTACTGATTTATCATACACTCCTCACTTTCTGCACTCTGGCCTGCCAAACTGGCCATCTTGCTGTTTCTCCCATATAACATTCCATCTCCTTTTCCATCGGCACTCCTCTCTCCCTGGCACGTCCTCCCTTCTCACCAGCACTTATTAGCGTCCCTGGTCTCTTCTAAAGCCTTTCCTGTCCCCCTGCAAGCTGTGCGAGTACCCTGTCTTTAAGATGGCTTTCTACATAGTTTCGTATGCCTTCTCTGTGTACACATTGTTGCTTCCATTCGGTAAAATGTATGTTCCTGTTGCATTTATGACTTTGTATCCTCTCATGTCTATCATAGTGCATATGCTTGGTGAATGAATGAATCCTTTTACTTAAGAATTCATCTGGTACTCATGCTTGTTGATGAATCCATTTTTAAGTACTTATCTGGTATTCATGCTTGTTGAATGAGTGAATGAATGAATCTTTTATTTAAGAACTTGTGAATAAATGAATTACTCTTCTACTTAAATATTTATGTGATACTCATGCTTGTTGAATAAATGAATTAATCTTTTACTTAAGTCCTCATTTGGTACTCATGTGTGTTGAATGAATGAATAAATGAATCCTCATGGCACAGTGATGCCATCCTCTCACAGCTGATGCCAAAAGATCACAAGATCTAGCAGCAGTTCCTTCAAAGCTAGCCCAGACTGAAAACAATGCCCTAACCATGAAGTGCAAGCAAGTCTCTTTTCTGGAGAAGCAGCCTAGCAACATTTGGAGAGGCTCCTCTCCAGAAGGACGGTCACCAGGTGATATCAGCTTTTGTTGTTCTCATGAAGACTTTCTGGGAAAGTCTGGAGGAGAGACCCTCTAAATCAGGGTCCCCACCCCAGTGAAATGATTCGAGACAGCAATGACATAGCTATAGAAGTAGTGAATGAATGCTTAAACCAGGAGCCACCTTTTAAAGAGCTTTGCAAAAGTTTGCCTTTGTATAGAAGGAGTTGTGCTCTAGTGGGTAGAGAGCTAGCCTCAATATGAGGAAAGCCTACATTCGAGTCCCGCTTCAGACTCACTGAATTCTCTTTGCTCTAAGCAACTCTCAGACTCTAACTTGCAAAGAAGGTGGCAATCCGCAGTGGTGGAGGAAGTTTTCTTACTTGAGAGTTCCCTATAGGCAGTGGACCAGCATTTATCAAACTCCTCTCCCTATCCCTATCATGCTCATGCTTATTTCTTACTTCCTCATTCTGTGGCTGACCATAGAGGTAGATGGTAATATATGTCAACATCTTGCAAACTAAGACAAACAAAGATATAACAAACAAGATCTCTGCATAATGTCAGCTGGGTGAAATTTCTTAGCCTAATCCTTGCTGCAGTGGCCATGAAGGTCATGCTGTTGGTTTATGGCTCCTACCTTCTCCCACTGAAGGCCCAGGTGAATACCAGAAGGTATAGCAGTGATGGTGGATCTTTTAGAGGGGTGGGTGCTGTGAGAAATATTCTCAGGCAAAGGGGGAAGGGAAGACTATCTAGTAATGAATTTTGGCGACCTCTGTGCCGAGGCAATGGCATTCCTGCCTCCTCTGGCATGCGTGCCATAGGTTCACTGCCACAGGTATAAAGGAACCTGACAAGGAAGGGCACTCTCCTAAGGTGATCTCACCTGGAGAGACATAGATAGCCTATGTGTGGCACCCAGAAGCAGGGAGACCTAGATTCTAGTCCATTCTCAGCCATGTAACTATTTGTAAGTCATTTTGTCCCTAGGTGCCTCAAATTTCCTCATCTATACAGTAGGGATAATAAAAACCTTTAATGTTCTTTATCTTTATTGTTTTAAATTCAAATATATTGATTTGTTTGTTACATTAAAATACTCAGTGAATACTCTCCCTCTCTCTCCTCTCTCCAGTAGAGAAGGTATAGTTTGACAATAAGCTCTGTAGATATAGATATATGAACACTATGTCTTACTTATTTCTATTTATCAATTCTTTCTCTGGAGGTGGACATACACAAGTCTTTCTTCGGGTTCTAGAGAGGCCACACTGTTAGTCAGTAAAGAACTTTTTGAATGGAATGCCAGAGAGGACTTGAATACTCTGTTTTCTTAACTGTCCAAAAATCTCTACCTTCCTTCTGATCCCAGATCAGGTGTCACCTCCACCATGAGGTCTCCCCATCAGTGGTGTGCTGGTAAATATTTAACAACTAACTCTGGATTATGAATGCTTTCTTAAGTCGAAACAATCAGCAAAATCCTAAAGCTCACCTTGATTTGTAACATTTGTCCATTATTGCGGTCCAAATGCAAACACTGAAAATTCAACAATTCCAAGCCAGTGAAAGCTGACTCCAGCATCCCTGACCTGGTTTTCTCACTTATTGACACTCTCCATCTTGAAATGACTTTCCAAAACACACGCTGGGTTGTTGATTATACATTGCCTCTCCCCCCAAAGTGAAATGCCCTTGAGGGCGGATGAGGTTGGCTTTGGGGCACTGCGCATTCAGTACCAACACAGAGATGATTGGAATGAATTGGATGAAGAGCATTCCAGTTATACTTAACCCAGTAGAGCAGGTAGCATTGAGCAAGAGTCCAACCTTCACTTGGAAAACAGTGTGAGCTGCAGAGGTATCTGAGCTCAACACCATTCAACTAGCAGAGGAATAATCGACCATTATATCAAGCTGGGGCTTTGGGTTTTTTCTTTCTTTTTTACAGTAAAGTTTCTGCAGGAGTGGGTGTATGAAAAACCACAAACACGGCCAATTGAGTGCGCCTGTGGTCTCTGGCATGATTTTACAGGCCTTTATTTTGAATCCCTTCTACCACTTCTGGCTCTAGGCTAGAAATACTCTGAAGTGTCAAGGAATAGAGCTGAGAACCAAGCGGGGGGGCTGTCTGTGGTTAGACTGGATGGGTGGTGTGTGAGGAGGATGATGCCTGGTGCCTGGCCCAGGGCAGGACTTGGGACCTCCTTGACTCTCCTGGAGATAGTTCTTTGACAGATGGGCTTTGTATCGCCTTCCAGTCCAAGTGGAATAAATAAATTGCACATGCCAAGTCCCAGGCACGAGCCCAAAGCAGGGAACTGCAGTAATTGCTTTGCTTTCTTTCTCAAGTTCACTTGCAGATCCTAAAATATAAAGATAGTGCTTTCTCTGAGAGAGAGGCAAAGTGGCTTCAAGCAAGTCAAGAGCTGGGATTGGCAATACGAAGACCTGGGTTCACATTCTGCCAATGACCGGTCTCTGGGCAAGTTATCTCCCTGGGCCTCAGTTTCCCTATCTATAAAATGATGAGATTGAACTAGATGGTTTCTGAGGTCCCTTCTGGCTCTAGACCTCTGATTGATCCTCTATAATTTCCTTACTGGGAATTCCCTACTCTGATGAAATCACAGACCTAAGACAATCTAATCTCTTCTCCCTTAACCCTGCTCCCCCAAATTCAAGACTCTGTGATGATAATAATAACTAATATTTTTTCTAAAACCTAAAGATTTGAATTAATGTATTATCTCATTTGAACCTTCCAACAACCCAGTGAAGTTGGCATTATAGCTGGCAGCTATTATTATGCCCATTTTGCAGATGAGGAAACAGGCTCAAAACAGTGAACTGACATGACCTTGTTCACACAAGTAGTAAATGAGAGTCCAAGTCTTCTGGTCTCCAAGTCCAGAATCTGTCCACACCAGACTGTTTCCCAGCTCAATTCTGATTAGAAAATAGAGAGGGACTCAATGATGTGATGTTTTAAAGGTAGGATAAACACACACATTCACTGACCAGATGCAGTAGATTAACTTGAAATCTGGAAGACATGAGCCCATTCAAATCGTGCTTCGGAAACTTACTAGCACTGTGACCCTGGGAAAGTCGTTTAATAACATCCTCAGTTTCCCCACCAAAAATGGCTTCTATGGTTCCTTCCAGCTCTAAATTTATTTTTCTATTAACATTAAGGCTGGAGAAAACGCTCAGGCACTCCCTTGTATGGACTGAAAAATTGTCAGCCTCATGGCACATCCCCCTCACTGGTTCTAAGCTTTTAGGTCTTGTTTTATTGAGAAAAGACACACATTTCGGCTTGTTTTAACACAAAATGCTGAAGGTAAACAAGAAGACAGAAACCAAAAAACCCATTCAGAGCCCAGGCAGCTTCCTGGCTTTAGCAGGAATCAGGAAATGCTTGGCGTAATTATGTCTGAATCCTTCAAGTTGGCCCCCGAGAAACAGAAGCCGTTGGGGTCTGTAGGACTAGACAGAGATACTGGGATACTGTCACTATGTCGGATATCAACAACCCCATTGGTATGGGACTGGTGCCATCCATTCAGAGCAGCATGACTTCTGGATTCCTCGGTACAGAATTCCTAGGAAGTTGGCTGAAGATCAGAAAGCCTAAGTAATTTGTGCAGGGTCACACATCTAGGTAAAGGCTCCGAAGCAGGAATCTGACTTGATCCGAATAGAAGTCTTCCCTTTCCAAATATAACCCTCCAACCTCTGCCAATTTGAGACCCTGGAGTTCAATAGATTTCATTTTAAATAGTGGAGCCATGAATTGTGAAATCATTCAAATACAAGAAAAAGCTAATTTTTTAATCTAATAATAGAGAAAGGAAAGAATTCACCAGAGACCCATTGCTTCTTTACAGTTTGGAATGAAATCTCTTCTCGCTGTGCAACTCAGCCTTGCCTGCCTCCACCCTTTTTAGGGTGTACAAAATCCTGGATTCTGACTTTGAATTTGGGGGGGAATTATTCCATTGCTCTGAGATTCAGGTCCTTCATACAGAAAATAGAATCCCTGAGCCCATCCTTTCACCCTAAAAGTGTATGCATGTTATTACTAATAAGAGACAGCTTGGGAGTCAGGGAAAGGTAGGTTCAAAGCTTGGCTCTGATCCAGAATGGTCATATGGTCCTGGAGAAGTCACTTAACTGTTCTATCTCCCTCCACCCCCACTTCTCTGAAACTACAAATTGTCACTGATGAAGACCTCATATTCTGTTGCAAACTGATGACATTATGGCTGAGAACCTTTTATTCTACCCCTTCCTTTACCATATAGGTACACTCAAGCTTGTAGAGGCTCAAGTCCTCGATATACGGGATGATTCGGTCCTGAGAATCCTCAAAGTCAATCTCTTAATTTACAGAGGATCTGGGATTTGCTGCTACAATAAATGTAAACACCAAAAAAATCACAGCATCTTGAAATTCCCATTTGCACTTTTTCTAAGTAGCTATTGGGACTAGTCACAATCTTTTACTCAAGAAGCATAAATTAAGAACCTACTAATGCAAGGCATGATGCCAGGGACTAGGGATATAAATACAAACAATGAAATGGCACAAGGAATCTCCATCCCCATTGGAACTCCCTTCCCCAACGCACATGGAAACTCATGGTGAGATAACACACGTAAAAATGTTTTGTAAATTGAAAACATGCTATAGCGCCAAAGTTTTACTCTTATTATACATGAATTATATGCCAATACACTTATACTCCAGCTCCTTTTTCCTTCTTGACATATCACATTGTATGCACCTCTGTTTTGTCTCCACTTTGAGGGCCACGTCATGATTGTATATGTATTTTATTTTTTTTAATATAAACTTAACAACCAACCATTTAAATATGTAAATAAGAACAGAAATATATTTGAAACTAAAAACTTTTGTTATTAAAAAGTTTTTAAGTACTTATTAAATTTAATTTGGTAGTAATAAAATTGCCGTGCTCATGGGAGCCATGACTTCTCTCTCTCTCTCATAGAATGAATACATGTGTAAGGGGTTTGGAGTTCCAAGCCCACCTCAAATCAACCTCCTCAACTGAATCAATCAAAAGCTGAAACCCTAAACTTATTAAGAAATTTCCTTACCAAATAATGAAAAAAAGGCGAAAGAAGATAGCTTAGCGGTTCCAGATTTCAAGCGATGTTACAAAGTGGTGATCATCAAGTTAATCTGGTACTGGATAAAAACAGAGGAGTGGATCAATGGACTAGAATGGGTACAAAGTACACAGTAGCAAATGACCTTGTTATCTAGTGGTTTATAAACCTAAATGTCAGGTTTGGAGGACAAGAACTTTGCTGGGAAATCTGGAAAGCTCTTTGGAAGAAACTAGGCAACTAGGTGACAGAAAGGACAGAGCACTGAGCATAGAGTAAGGAAGACCTAGGTTCAGATCTGGTCTCAGACACTTCCTAGTGGTGTGACCTTGGACAAGTCACTTAATTCTGCTTATCTCAGTTTCCTTATCTGTCAAATGACCTGGAGAAAGAAATGGCAAATCACTCAAGTGTCTGTGCCAAGAAAACCCCAAAAGAGGTCACAAAGAGTTAGACACAACAGAAAATGATTGAACAGCAACAAAAGGCAGAGTTCAACACCTCACATCATCTACAAAGTTAAGATCAATCTGGATAAATGATTTAGACATAAAGGGTAATGGCCTAAGTAAATTAGGGGAGTATGGAAAAATGTACCTGCCATATCTATGGATAAGAAGTTTATGACCAACCAAGGGATATAGGAAGTAACATGGATGACTTTGATTGCATGAAATTAAAAAGGGTTTGCACAAAATGAACGTGGCTAGGAAAACAGGAAATAACAAGTTTCTCTGATAAAGGTCTCATTTCTCTGAAATGCAGGGAACCCAGTCAGATTTTTCAAACTAAGATCACCTGGTTGATAAATGATTAAATCATTCAAAGGATATGAAGAGGCAGTTTTCAGAGGAAGAAATCAAAGCCATCAAGTCACATAAAAAATGCTCTAAATCACTACTGAGTAGAGAAATGCAAATTAAAAGCAACTCTGAGATAAGATCTCACACCTATCAGATTGGCTAATAAGGCAGAGAAAGAAAATGACAAATGCTGGAGAGAATGTAGAAAAACTGGGACATTAATGCATTGATGGTGGATAGTTGTAGACTAATTCAACTATTCTAGAGAGCAATTTGGAACTATGCCCAAAGGGTGATGAAGCTGTACCCCCAAACACCCCTACTTGTATATGCCCCAAAGACATCAGAGGAAAAGGACCTATTTGCACAAAAACATTTATAGCAGCTCTCTTTGTAATGACAAAGACAAAGAATTGAGGGAATTTGCCATCAATTGGGGAATGACAGAACAAGTTGTGGTACATGATTGCGATGGAATACTGCTGTGCTATGAGAAGTGACAAGGAGGAAGGTTACAGAAAAACCTCCAAAGACTTATATGAACTGATAGAAAGTGAAGTGAGCAGACCATTGTACATAGTAACGGCAGTATTGTACAATGTTCAACTACGAATGGCTTAGCTATTCTCAGCAATAAAACGATCCGTGACAATTCCAAAGGAACCATGAATAAAAATGTTATCCAACTCCAGAGGGAGAAAGGATGAATTCTGAGTGCAGAGTGTAGCAGACTTTTTAAAACTTCCTTAATTCGTTTCTGGGGGAGCTTTCATCTGTGTTTTCTTTTGTAACATGGCTAAGATAAAATGGGGGCAGCCAGGCATTGAAGTTGAAAAGAATTATTTCTAATACTGTATCATGATTTCTAATAGGGTTCAGTATTTTCCAAGCCTCTTTCCTCCTTTCTTTGTGCAGACAGACCTAGGAATATATGTTCCTTGCCCTTACATTCCCAACCCAGACAGTGGCTTCTAAAATTGGGATCACTAAGATTGAGAAGCTCACATTCATCTTTCATGGTAAACAACTTGGATCCAGCCAAATATGTCTAGGGGACAACAGGGAAACATTCTTGGGCCCCCCTTGGGGTAAATGGAGAAATACCAGATATAATTCAATTTCTTCATTTAGATCAGCAAAATTTTGGAATCCTATCATCAGCTATGTGATTCCCCCGTCTTCATGAAAGAATTAGGGAGGGATGGGTAATTAGTAGCCCATCTCCCCATTAGGGACCTGCCAATTTTGGCGAGGGCTTAAATGAGCTTCAAAAATTGTATTTAAAGGCTGAATGAATTTGTCTTTGATCCTTGCGATCACAGATCAATTAATTTATTGGTTATTGCTAGCCTGGCCAATAAATTGATTTTCTTACCTAAAACCAAGTCTCTTGGAATTTTTAATGGTCACACAGTGGCTAGAACACTGGGCCTAGAGTCAAGAAGACTCATCGTTGTGAGTTCAAAAGTCTGACTGGTCTCAGACACTTACTAGCTGTGTGACCCTGGGTAAGTCACTTAACCCTGTTTGCTTCAGTTTCTTCATCTATAAAATAAGCTGGAGAAGGAAGATGCATAATTTTCTAGTATTTTTGCCAAAGAAAACCCAAAATTGGGTCACAACGAGGCAGACACAACTGAAAATGACTGAACAACAAAGAAAAGGTGCCCAGCTACTTTGAGAAAGGGAGTTTCTTCATCTGGAAGTTCCCTAGACAAATACAGTCCCAGAGCTAGTCTCTTACCCACAGAATTATCTAGTTTTAAGAGCAGGAAGGGACAAGAACAACTTCAGTTTTACAGAAGAGGAAACTGAGGATCTCAAGATCTGCCCACAGTCACTCTGCTGGATAGGGGCAGACGTGGGTCTACAGCCCAAGTCATCTGCCTCCCCGTGTCTAAGGTGCTTTCTTTTCCGGTAGAATCTGCAACTTGAGGGCAGGATTTCTCTTTTTTGCCTTTGAATCCCCAGTGCCAAGGACACAGTAGACTCTTAATTGATGCTTGCTGGATTGAGTGGCACTGAATTTCCATCACACCCCTCTGCTTGCTCACTAAGTTACTACAAAATCACTTCAACGTTTTGGTGGAGCTGTAAAGTGGGGCCAAGCGTTTGGTCTTTTGATGCCCAGGATCCCTTTTCAGCCCTAAGATAAGGTTATGCTTGTTTCCAGCTGGGCCCCCTTTTCATATTTGTCCAGAACCCATTAATTTTGCAGCTGAACCAAAACAGCCTGAAGTTTCAACATCAGCTAGACCCTTAAATTGGGTTTTTGTAAAAATAAAATAAAAAAGGCATTTGGTGAAACTGAGGATGGAGGGAATGGATTCCATAAGAAGTAAAAAGAGAAATCGCACATCTTAAAAGTCTGTTCAACGTTCGCCTATAAACAGAAAGCGTTTTGTGAGGCTATGAGGACCCGCGGAGGAGAAAGATCAAGTCCAACTGGGCCTCTTGCCTGCCTTCCCAAGCAGGCCAGCGGACTAGGGGGTGTGAATTCGAATCCATTAAGGGTCCCAAACAAAGGCATCCGCAGCACATGGAAAGCATTAGACCTACATGCCTCTTATCTCCCCCGTAATGTCAAGCGAAGCAGACACATGTATTTCTGTGATCTGAACGGGGCTTGTTTGGCTGCGAGCAGAGAGATCTGTGTTTGGCAGCTCGGATCAAAGCGGGGCCTGAGTTCAATGGCCTTTCACCTCCTCTCATGCAGGTTTTCAATCTGATATGGAACAGAAAGAGGAAAAAGGCCCTCCATCCAGAGGGCTGGGAAATGTCTCCAGGGGAGACCCCCTTCCCCCCAGAGCAGGCTGGCCCTCCCCAGGGCAGAGCCCCCGCTGGGCTTGGTCCAAATCTCTTCATAACAGAGGGGGGCCCTGAGGCTGGGGGCTGGGAAGGAAAATAAACATCTGAGGCAGGTTCTGGGGCTCTTGGGTGCATGATGCCGCACCCAGACCATGCCCCTGGACGTCTCCTTCACCCTGAGTGACAATGCAAATTTCAGACCAATCAATAATCAATCAATAAACGTTTATTAAGGGCCGCCTATATTTCAGGCTGGAGAAGGGAATGGCAAAGCACTCCAGGATCTTTGCCAAGAAAACCCCCAAAGGGGTCAGGAAGAGTCAGAGCTGCGGAAACAACACTGTTTGAGGCATTCTGTGAGAACCTGCCTCCGAGATGTTTATTTTCCTTCTCAGCAACTCAATCTCTCTGAGCCTCTGTTTCCCCATCTGTGAAATGGGACCCTGACTCCTTTAGGTGCTCAAAGATGGGATGGGATCCTGAGTGCAAACCACTGGACAAATCCCAAAGGCACCCCTTTCATATTCCTTTTGTGGGTTGTCTTTGCTTCACCTTGTTTTTCTAGTGGCTGGCCCATAGTAAACATTTGATAAATGCTTTATAACCATTCAGCATCATTTATGGTCCTCTCATGGTGCTCTGAAGTGGTTTCCTTGCCTGACTAAAGAGCTATTTGAGACATCTGAGAAAGGGAAAGTGTCGTATTCGAATCCTTCAAAAACATATGAAAAGTGGTTTTGAAGCTGTGGAGGGCTCTTTCAACACATGCCAACAACGCTGATAATCTGTGGGCTCTGTGCCTTTGTTTACCCTCCGAGAACTTTGTTGGCTACAACGCAGGCAACTGCCCCAGATATCACTGTGGAGCCTAAGATGAAGGACTCAGGCGTAGCATGGGGAGCAAGAGGGAGGCATCCTGCCTCAAGAGACCCTGAATGTGTCTGAGGCAAGAGGGAACAGCAAGGAAGTGAAGAAACATTTGAAGAAGGGATCTGAAAAGAAGAGCAGTGAATAAACACATTAAGTGCCTACTGTGGGCCAGGAAGACACTAAGCAGAGAAGATACAGGGAGAGGCGCAACCAGACTCTGCCCTCAAGCAGCTGACATCCCAACAGGGGAAGACAACAAAGGAGCAACCCTGGTCAAAGGTGCTGGAGGCAGGATGCAGAGATGAGGCGGGAGAATGGCGGTGGATGGAGAAGTGAGGCTTGAAGGAAGGCAGGAGGCAGTGGGCAGAGAAGTCACTCAAATGATCGGAAACTGGAAAAAAACTGATGGAAAGGTTTTGCTTTATCTGAAGCCAGAGCTCTCCTAGGCTGAAGGACCTAAATCTGCAAAAGGCTTTTCTAGTTAATGGGATCATTACACTTGACATTTCAGTCACTTTAGCTGTGCCGCCTGCCAAATGAGAAGGTTTGACTGGAGGGTCTCTAGGGATTGTCCAAGATCCACGGTCCTACCAGGAAGGGGTGGTCATGGAGGGAGAAGGAGCAACCACAGAGGGGCCACCCCAGCTGTCACCCGGGGGTCCTGGAGGTGCTGAAAGCCCAAGGGATAGCCCCAGGGTGCTCAGAGAAGTCAGCCACAGAGAACTTGAGGAAAACATGGGCAGCAGAAATCTCACAGACTGTGAAGGTTGGGGAGATTCGGAATGTCTACACTGATGAAAGGATGACAGTGGCTGACGGCCACATAGCCTGAAGCACCCAAAGGCTGAGGAACTGTCCTTTAAGGAGGGACTTGAGTCTTTTTCTCAATGCGCTTCCAAGAAGTCTTTTTTTTTTAAATTTATTAAAGCAAATAGGAAAGAGATGAGAACCCATCTTTCTAGGGCCAGGACCGCTGTAAATGTTCCTAGATGAGAGGCAGAATGGTCCAGTTGGGCTAGAACATAGAGTAAGAGTAAGGAATGTAGCTGGGGGCTGGCAAGGCAGATTGGAGCCAAAGGGAGGCATTAAGGAATTTGACTGGTTTTTTCCTGGAGGCAGGAGGGATCATTGAAGATTTCTAAGCAGGGGAGGGTCATGGAAAGACCTGGGCTTTAGGATTCATGAAATTTATCAAATAATAAAAAAAATAAAATTTCTCCTAGAGCAGCGGTATGTTCTCCCCTCAAACCACACCCAGAATGGCCTCAGAGGTTCAACAACCATTTCCTGGGGTCCTTTGAAAGATTTCAGCAGAAACGGTCTCAAAGGCTTGCCATTCTCTGCCTATGAGTTCAAAGATCCTTTTGAAATAAATTCTCTTTGTGTTCAAACCCGAGATTTTATTGAGTGGCTCATGGCACCTTAAGAAGGAGGGCAAAGATCATGGAAAGAGAAGCCTGAAGCTTTTGAATAGGGGATGATGGAGTGGTAGGAGGGGCTCCTCGCCATCAAGTCACTCTGAACATCAATATCAGTGGGTGAAAGGAGAAGCTGAGCTCACAAAGCCATGGGCACCCCTGGCTCCCTTTCTTCACTTGGGGGCTCATCCTGGTGCTTACCAGGCAACTTGGACTCTGGACATCCATGTCCTGTCATCAGTCAACTCCAGGAAATTTTGAGTATTTGCTGCCCAATCTGCAAAGCCCAGAGGGGCAGGAAATGGAAAAATTGGGGGTGGGAGGAAGTACAGCTCCTTGGTAGATGATTAAAAGCAGGGAAAACATTCCCTTTTTGGTGTCTTCCACTCTGCTGCCTTTACACAAACAGGGAGGGCATTATGGCTTTTATCTGGTGGGAAGAGGGGCTGGAACATCAGTCTAGGCTTTAAGAGGAGAACGCCACCAAGCCTACCTACCTACCTCCCCTTCTCAGCATACGCCTCCCAAAGAATCAGTGTTGGTTTTCTCTTGCAAACATAGAAACAGTTCTCAAGTAGCTTCCAAAAGATCAAGGGAAAGGAATGGGGTTTCCAGTGATCGTGATGAAGAAAATTAATAAATTAATTAATGGAGAATGTGAAAAAGGGAGGAGATGCTTGAGAACTGCCATGCCTAAGAAAAAAAGGAAGCAATGATGGATGAACCATTGGGAGAGCCACTAAGAATAGAATTTTCAACGTAGGCTTGACCCATGGTGATACTACAACTTGAAACCCTCTAGGTCTTTCACCTACAGAGTGTGTGGTGGGGTAAGTCACAGTTGGAGTATTTTAGTGCTGGGATTCTCATCTCCCCCTTCTTGTCCCTTAACCTTCAACTTGATCTCAGTGAATACATCCTAGGTCTGCTATCTGTGAGTCCTTGGGCAAGTCATTGAATTTCTCTGGGACTCCATTTCATTTTCAGTAAAATGAGGGAGTTCTGATCCAGTCTGACAAGCAAGTATTTACATCTTTACCATATGCAAGGGATGGAGGCAGAAAAACAAAAAGTGCCCCCTCTCTCCTGGAGTTTGCTACTAGGAGGATATAATATGTAGGCAGATAAGGACGCAAGTGATTGTTTGAGAGGGAGAGAAGTATTCAACCAATTAGCAAGCACTGATAAAGCACTGCTTTATACTAGGTGCTGTAATAAGTGCCAGGGATGAAAATACTAAGGCAAAACCAGTGCTGTTCACATTAAGCACCGCCTGTATGCTAGACAGGGTCCTAAGTGCTAGGAATAAAAATACTAGAGCATAAACAGTATCGCAAAGATTAAGTATCTGTTGTCTACCAGGCACTGTAAAAAGTGCTAGAGATAAAAAAGCTAAGACAAAAACAGTGC
>NC_077231.1:309060858-309123358 GCF_027887165.1 Monodelphis domestica
AGCCACCCAACTGCCTCCGTTTGTTTTGTTTATTTGCCTAAAAATGTTCTTCTAAGAAGCCCTCTAATCTGTTCCAAATCAAGTCTCAAAAACAATCTCTGATACCTATTTTAATAGTAATTAAGATGACATAATATCTATATAATAAAATTATATTAATAGCGATGCTTTAATGGTGAGGTACAAAATGTCATTCTTAGATCCTGAGTCATCACCAGTTTGAGGAGACCAAGACTTTGACTCAGTTTGGAGAGCCGTTCTTCAGCAACACAGAAACCACTGAGATCAGCGGCTGGCTAGAGAGAAGAATTAGTTAAAATGGGAAACTACCAGGTGAGTTCCTATCCAGTCAAATTCTGTTCCTCCCCTCTGAGGGCAACTAGGTAGTACAATAGATAGAGTAGTAGACCTAGAGTCATGATGACTTGAGTTCAAATCCTGCTTCTGACACTTCCAAGCTATGTGACCCTGGCTGAGACTCTTAACTGCTAGGTTTCCCCAGCTGTAAAATGGGATAATAATAGTACCTGTCTTACAGGTTGTTGTGAGGAATAAGTAAAATAATATTTCTATAGCAATTTGCAAACAGTAGGTGCTCAATAAATGCTTATTTCCTGCCTTCTTTAAATGTCTGTATATACATGTCCATACTATGGGTTCTATATTTTATACATATGCATGTTGTTCAGTCTTGTCCAACTCTTCATCACCAGGAGCTTCTGCCCTATGCTGTCTCTGAAAAGTCTGTCCAAGTTCATATTCATTGCTTCCATGGCACTATCCATCTCATCCTCCGCCATCTTCTTCTCCTTTCACCTTCAGTCTTTCCCAGCATCAGAGTCTTTCCAAATGTGCCCTGTCTTCCCACTATGTGGCCAAAGCATTAAAGCTTCAGCTTCAGTATTGGACCCTCCAGTGAATAGTCTGAAATAAATTAAGTACTTTAAAAACAGTTCATTAATTAAGTATAAATTAAGGAGATTTGATTTCCTCCCTGTTCAAGGGACCTTGAAAGTCTTCCATGGCAGCATAGTTTGCAGTGTCAGTTCCATGGCGCTCAGCTTTCCTTATCATCTAACTCTCACAGCCACACGTTACTCCTGGAAAAACTACAGCTTTGCTCTCTAGACCTTTGTCAGCTTTGGAGTAAGTGTGCTGTCCAGATTCGCCCTCACTTCCCTTCCAAGAGGCAAGCGTCCTTTGAATGTCGCAGCTGCAGTCACTATCTGCAGTGATTTTGGAGAGCGAGAATATAGAATCTGATGCTGCTTCCATCTCTTCTTCTATTTGTCAGGAAGGCATGGGACCAAATGCCATGATCTTGGGTTTTTAATCAGCTTCTACACTTTCCTCTTTCATCTCCTCATTCTTCACTTTCTGCCCTCAGAGCACTATTGTCTGCCTAGCTGAGATGGTTGATATTTCTTCTGGCTATCTTCATTTCAGCTTTTGATAGATCCTGCCTGGCATTTCACATGATGTACTAATCTACAGGGAAGCTAAATAAATAAGACAGCCATCTACAGCCTTACCAGACTTCTTTCCCAATCTTAAACCAATCATTATTTCACCATCTCTTCTGTTACTTCTTTTTTTATTATTTAAATGTGTTTGCTACATTTGTGAAGAGTGAATCAAACTCTCTTTGTCTATCAATCAGCAATTTTTAAGTTAATCAATGAAAAAACGTAGGTACCCCTACTTAGTACCTTGCCATTGACTAAGAATGAAAGTTCACAAGTCACTTGCTAGAAAAGGTGACAACTGCCCACCCCACCCCCCAGCAGTGCTAGGCAAATTGAAAGATGGTGATTGGTTCCCATAAAGTGGGGGAGCTACAGGAAATGACATGGAGAAAACTGCCTTTAAAAGGCCAGTTCAAGGATTCAGTCATTCTCTCTGCCTTGGTGAGCTGGACTGGAGGAGGAGACTCTTTCCTTGGATCCTGCACTGGCTTGCAGTGGTGAGTGGAGTAATTCCTTCCTTGGTTCTTTGTTGAGGAGACTCTCTCTGTGCGTTGGCGCTTTGGTGGAACACTCCCTTCAGCATGAGTTCTGGTGAGATTCTTGGTGGTCTTAGCCTCGTGTGTACTGATTCTTCAGTGTCTCCTGGTTCTTCGGATTTCAACTTCCTAACTGGGACATTGGATTCTGGTGAGATTCGCTTTCAGATTCACATTCGTGGTCTGGAGACATTAGGATTAAACTCAGGGTATTTATAGCTAGGTGGTACTTTCTGTCTCTTTAATCTACATTTTTCCACTTTCACACTTTCCACCTCTTTATAAATAAAGCTGCTAAAAGTCATTTTGACTTAAGCTGTAATATTTTTTAAATCGGTGACCACAATATTACTTTAGAACTTTCATATTTAGCATAAAACATAAATTTAAATTTTTACACATTAAAATACATTTAACTCCTTCTTCCCCTTTCTCCATTAGAGAAGGCATCATTTCACACACACACACACACACACACACACACACACACACACACACACACACACACACACACACCAACCCTATATCTTACTAAAGTGAAATGGAAGAATACTTATAAAAATATAAGTTAGCTAGACTAACAGAGAATAAAATAGAATCTCTAAAAAAAAATTGGACAGCTCATAAATAAACTTCCTAAGAAAAAACACTTCAGGACCACATCAGTTTACAGTTGAATTTTACCAAACATTTAAAGATCATATCATTCCAGTATTAAGTAACTTATTTAAAGCAATTGGCAAAGAAGGAGTCCTACCAAAGCCCTTTTATGAAACAAATAGGGTGCTGATACTTAAACTAGGAAAAGCAAAAACAGAGGAAGAAAATAATAGACCAATTTCATTAATGAATATCAAAGCAAAAGTCCTAAATAAAATATTAGCCAGGGACCTACAACAATATATCACAAAGATCATACTCTATGCCTGAACAGGATTTATACCAGTATGCAGCGATGTTTTAATATAAGGAGAACTTTTAACATAATTGACTACATCAATAAAAAGTAACAAAAATCATGTGGTGACATCAAAACACAGAAAAAGCTTTTGACAAAATAAAATACTCATCCCTATTAAAAATACTTGAAAGCAGAGGTTTAAGTGGCTTTTTCCTTAGACTAATAAGAAGCGTATATATCAGCAAACATTATCTGTAATGAGAATACGTTAGCAGCCTTCCATATAAGACCACGAGAGAAACAAGGAGGTCTGTTATCATCAATATTATTTAATATTATTTTAGAAATGCTAGCAATGGTGATAAGAGAAGAAAAAAATGGAAGGAATCAGAATGGACAAAAAGATAAGAAAATTGACTCTTTTTGCAGACAATATGAGGATAAATATATTGAAAATCTTAACTCTTACTTCTTGACCCTCACACAGGTTCCCCAGGAGACAAATCAGATGATCTGGTACTCCCATCTCTTTGAGGACTTCTCATATTTTATTATGATCCACACAGTCAATGGCTTTAATGTCATTTAGTCAATGAAGCAAAAGGAGGTGTTTTTTGGACTCTCTTACTTTCTCCATAATCCAGTGAACATTGGCAATTTGGTCTCTCGTTTCTTGGCCCCTTCCAGAAGCAGCCTGTTCTTCTGGCTTTCTAATTCTTGGTTCATGGATTGCTGAAGTCTAGATTACAGAATTTTAGGCATAACTTTGCTGGCATGTGAAATGAGTGCAATTGTTCAGGAAGTTGAACATTCTTTGGCATTGCTTTTCTTTATGATTGGGACATTAAAAGGGCAGCTGGGTAGTTGAGTGGATTGAGAGCCAAGCCTAGAGAGGAAGGTCCTGGGTTCAAATTTGACCTCAGACGCTTCCTAGATGTATGACCCTGGGCAAGTCATTAAACCTCCATTGCCTAGCCCTTACCACTCTTCTGCCTTGGAACCAATACATAGTACTGATTCTAAGGTAGAAGGTAAGGGTTTAAAAAAAAAAAGAATTGGAACATTAACCAATCTCTTCCAATCCAGTGGCCACTATCAAGTTTTCCAAACTTACTGCCATATTGAATGTAGCAGTTTAACAACATTGTCTTTTAGGATTTTAAATAACTCCATTTGTATTCGATCACCTCCATTAGCCATATGGTTAGCAATACTTTTTTTAAGCTACTTTATTTTCCCAATTACATGTAATAACTATTTTCAACATAACATTTTCCAAAATTATAAGATCTAAATTGTCCCCCTGTCTCCCTTCCCTCCCCTGTCCTGGAGATGGTAAGCAATCTGCTCAGGGTTATGCATTTATCATCATGCAAAACATGCTTCCATATTGGTTATTGTTTGAAGAAAATACATACATAAAACCCAAACATGCAATAAAAACACAAATAAACTAAAATGGAAAATAGTATACTTTAATCTGCATTCCAACCCCAACAGTTCTTTCTCTGGCAATGGATAGCATTCTATGTCATTCGTCCCTCAGAAGTGTCCTGTCCAGGAAAGAACTGTTGGAGTAGGAATGCAGATGAAAGCGTATGATTTTTCAATTGTTTATCTGGGTGTATGTTTGGGGGTTTTAGTTTTATAAGATTAGTTACTTACAAAAAAGAACAAATATGTTTTGCAAGATAATAACATATATAACCCAGATAGAACTGATTAGCTCCAAGAGAGGAAGGGAAGAAGGGAGGGAGGCAATTTAGATCATATAACTCCAGAAAACATGTGGAAATTTATCACAGGTAATTGGGAATCATTAATTAATTTAATTAAGAAGAATTGTCCTGAATCATTGTATTGCCAAGAGTAGGCGTCTTTCATAGTTGATCACCGTGCAATATTGCTGTTAACTTTGTTTAAAGTTCTCTTGGTTTTACTTGCTTCACTCTGCATCAGTTCATAGAGATCTTTACAGCTTTTTCTGAAATCACCCTTTTAACCATTCCTTATAGCACAATAGTTTTCCCTCACCATCAGATACCACATTTTGTTCAGCCATTCTGCAAAGGATGTACATTCCTTCAATTTCTGTTTCTTTGCCACCACAAAAGGAGCTGCTATAAATATTTTCATACGAGGAGGTTCTTTCCCCTTTTTTATTATCTTTTTGGAATACAGACCTAGTAGTGGTATTTCCAGGTCATCACTTTATGGCCCTTTGGGCATGGTTCTAAACTAGCAATACTTTGAAGGGTTCACTTGACTTCATTTTCTAGAATGGATGACTCTAGGACAGTACCCATACCATGATAGTTACCAGTGATATTTAGTTCTTTCTAGTAGAATTAATTCTTCTATACATTCTTGCCACATATATACACATATTGGCAAATTAGGAAGATATATGTATATAAGAAGCTATAATATACACATGTATATATATATATAAATGTATATTTCAGATCCCCTGTATTTTGAAATGCCCAACAATTGAGAAAATCCTTTTCCAAGGCCATTTATCCTATGACATGTGACAATTATGAGTCATTTAAGGACAGAAATAACTAGAAGCTGATAGAATGTTGAACATGGCAAATAGACAAGGCAACAGCATTTTGGAAGTAAATAAGAGACAAAAGAGAGAAATACTATGAGTAATTTTTTATTTTAAATTGTTCCAGATTTTCTGTCAATTAATTACGACACCATTTTTTATATTTGTTTTCCAATATTTGGCAATTTATGATCTTTGCCTTCCTCTCCTCCTACCCCCTAAGAAGGCAGGCAATATTATACGGTTCTACATCTATTATCATATAATGCATATTTCCCTGTTTGTCATGTTGTGAAGTAAGGAATATAGTGCTTACACTAGAGGAAAATTCATGAAGGAAATAAAGTGAAAAATGATGTTTCAAACTGCATTCAGACTCTATCCGTTGCTCCTATGTTGGTAGATGGCCTTTTTCATCATGAGTCCTTTGGGACTGTCCTAGATTCTTGCCTTGTTGATAATAATTAAGTCATTCACAATTGATTATCATTTATTTATTGTTGCTACTGTGTACAAAGTTTTCCTGGTTCTGCTCACTTCACTTTGCATCACTTTGTATAAGTCTTTTCAGGGGTTTGGGGGATCATCTTGTTTGTCCTTTCAATATGGCACAATGGTGCCATACAATCATATCCCACAACTTGCTCAGTCTTTCCCCAGTTGACAGGCACCCCTCAGTTTCCAATTCTTTGTTAGGACACAAAGACCTGTTACAAATATTTTTGAATGTATAGTTTCTTTTCCTTTTTCCTTCTTGATTATCTTAGGAAAGAAATTGAGTCAAAAGGCATCCATAGTTTAGAACTATTTGAGTATAATTTCAGATTGCTCTCCAAAATGATTGGATCAGTTCACCATTGCACCAACAATGTATTAGTGTTCTCATTTTCCCACATCACCTCCAACATTTATTATTTTGCCTTTTTATCATTTTAGTCAATCTTCTAGGTGTGAGATGATATCTAAGTTTTGTTTTGCATTTCTCTACTCACTGATTCTTTAGAGCATTTTACATGTAATTAATTATAACTGATTTCATCATCCCAAAACAATCTATTCATATCTTTTGATGATTTATCGATTGGGGAATGAATGTTTTCTTATATGAAACCTCTCTAATTTCCAGCATTCCTAAACACTCGATCATTTATATATTCAAGAATACTCTTGCTGGCCACTGAACGAAGACAACACTGGAAGAGAACAAAAAATACCTAACCGCAGGGATATTCGCTCAATAGCTCTCTAGGTCTCAGTTTACTCATTTGTAAAAAGGATAACAATACTCATATTACTTAGCTGGCGGGGATATTGAAAGACCCATATGTGATAGAGTGAGGAAAACACTTTGCAGACCTTATAGCATTATATAAATGTTATGTGTTATTAATATGGGGTAGAAAATAAATCTAAGTTCTTTTATAGTCATCTGTTGCATTTTACTATGTAATATCAATGGGGGGGGGCTAGAGAGGGGGTGCTGTACTTGTGTTTTCATCTGCATGGGGAGTGCCCAGCATTTAAACTCTCCACACAGATGCACATCAGCATCTCCTCAAGCCCTGCATAACTTAGAGCCTTAAAGAGTTACCTTAAAGAACTGAGAGGTCCTTATTTGTTCACAGCCACACCAATAATATGAGTCAAAGGTGGGACTTGAGCCCAAAACTTCTTGCCTCCAAAGCTAGCCTTCTAGTCACTATGTCCCTATATAAGGAGACTCTTGTAAGGATCAAGTAATTGGATGAAAGAATGAATAATCATTAAGTGCATGTAATGTGCCAAGCACTGTGCTAAGCTCTGAGGATACAGAAGGGCAGTTCCTGTCCTCAAAATGCTTTTATAGGAGACAATACAACTAGGGAGCAGTGGTTAGGGAGGGATATTTTGTATTGAACAGTTTCAAGTAGCTGGCAGAAAGAATTGGAAAGGAGAAAATGGATATATCCTTTTAAAATTATTTTTGCTTTTTTTTTAATCTTAAAACTCTTGCCTTCCATCTTGGAATTAATATTAATATATTTTATTATCAATATATTTAACAATTCATTATTAATAATTAATGTTTATTATATTATAATTAATAATTATTGATATTGATATTAATTCCAAGGCAGAAGAACACTAAGGGCTAGAAAAATGGGGTTGTCACTTATCCAGGTCACACAGTTAGGAAGTATTTGAGGCCAGATTTAATCCCAAGACTTCCCATCTAAAGGTCTAACTCTCTATCCATTGAGCCCCTTAGCTGCTCCTGGACATACTGTTTCTAGGGGCAATGGCAATATTGTTTTGATCATGATTCCAGAACTAGAAAAGAAGAGGGAGGGCATAAAGAAAAGGTGACTAGAGAGTATGCCTGGACCCTCCTGAAATAATTCAGCTGATAGAATAACATATTTAGAGCTGGAAGAGATCTCACTGGCTATCCATCCCCTCATTTTACAAATGAAGAAATTGAAGATCCAGGTAAATTGAATGATTTACTCATATAGAGGCAGTAAGAGTAAGTGGCAGATATTTATTAAATGCTTGCTACATGCAAGGTACTAAACTGATGCTAGATACACAAAGTGAAAATTAAATAGCCTCTGCCCTCAAAGAGCTTATAGTCTAATGAAGTAATATAATGTATAATTATTTTAAATTGCAAAGTTTAAATTCTTTTTGAGAATAATTTTAGGTTAAGAAACATGCTACCTCTCCAAATCCAGGAAGTGAACTGTTTGGAGAAGGCACCATGAAGATGCCCCCACAGACCACATGCTACACCAGAAGATCCAGAGTGAACTTTGGGATGTGGTGATTTGAACTGTGTGGGGTTGAATTAATTTGTTTTTGTATGTATACTCATGCCAAAGGGGACTGCCCCCTAACTGGCTTTTTGTCAATGCGTCTAGCGATTACTGGTTTTGTTCTTTTCCTCTTATCATCAAATTATTGTAATTTCAAAGTTGTTATTACAAGATCCATCAGAGAGACTAGTCTTCCTTAGCTCTCAGGGGGAATGTATAATTGAAAATCTGTTACCCTAAAAAAAAAACTACATAGCCGGAGAGACTACTGATTTCCTGTCATTACATACTTCCTGTAGACAGAGGATAATAAAAGGAGTGGGCAGTGAGGCTCCTTTTTTTTTTTTTTGCATGATATAGAATCAGCAGTGATGGTGGTGAAAATGGCTAACTAGCCATGGGCATGTGGTTTTTATTTTGTATCCTCTTTATTCCTTGATTTCTAATGATCTTTAATAAACCTCATAAAACATAATATTTTTATTATTTGAGATATAAATTTAAATTTTACAATAAAGTATACAAAGTTGAAGTGTAATGCTTGCAAGAGAATAATGGGAACATAGGAGGAAACCAGACAAGTTGCCCTGAGCAAATCTGAGGGGAAAGATATTACTTTCAATTGGAGTAAGGGAGATGAAAGGTGGCACCTGAATTACCATGAATTATTAGACTCAGAACAGGATGAGGTGTTGGAAGGCAAAGTGATCTAATGGGGAAAAGAGTTCAGAGTCAGACAATGTGGACTTCAATTCCAGCTTTGACCCTTATTAAGTGTCACATGAGCAAAGAACTTCTGTCTGAGACAGATTTCTCATATATAAAATAAGAAGATTAGACTAGATGACCTCTAAGGTCCCTTCACAATCTATGATCTGTGGAGATTGGAATTGGCTCTCCCCTAATTGTAACAATGAAGGTACTTAGCTCTTCCTTGATTGTGAAGATGAAATTATAATCCCCTGTCTATTTATTGATTTAATCCCCAAAATGTAAGCACAGTAAAGTTGAGTGGGAAAATCTGCCCATGTTAGATCTGATCACCAAGGGTGTAAATCTCCCACTTAATCATGAGGTGTGAGGACTATGACCCACATGTGTGATAGTGGGTAACAAATCAGAATCAACTAACTGCCTTCTAAGCAGTCCTAGAGCAAAACGTCAGCAGTGTTTGGTAGACATGGAATTAGGGAAAGTGACACAAGAAAAAAGGTCTTTAAAAGAAAGAGACAAGGGTCTTTGGTTGGTTGTTGAGGGTTGGTCTTCTGGGAGTTGTTGGTGGTTGGTCTTCTGGGGAGTTTGAAAGAGACACACTTGGAGTGGAGCCTACTGGAGTGGAGGCTGATAAAAGAATCTGCTAATTGAACTAACAACGTGGTGAGTGTAAAGACTGACCCCCTTTCTGGAGGCTTGAGCCTCTGGGAAAGGCCCATCATCTTGAGACTTCTTTCCCTTGGCTGGGGCCTTAGAATTGCTATCTGGCTCAGAGGGAGTCAGAGCTCTCTCTCTCTCTCTCTCTCTCTCTCTCTCTCTCTCTCTCTCTCTCTCTCTCTCTATCTATCTATCTATCTTCTTTTCTCTCTTCCTTAATATCTTCCCTCTATTGTAAAAATAAATTACCATAAATTCCATTTTACTTTAGTAATTCGTTTTTGGAATTTAGAAATTAAATCCCTGGCAACCAATTAAATATTCAGTTCAACCATAAATTTAACAGATCCTACAACCCTATTATAATAGAGTTTGAGAACTGATTAGATTGTACCCAACTCTTCAAAAAATGAGGAAATTTACCAAGGGAAAAAAAATCTGATCTTCCCCCAACTTCCTCTGCCTATGTCTGTCCAGAAACAGACATTCTGATATTCTCCTTTTATTTCTTTTAGCTAACATGTCTTGTGATTTGCTTTGAGCCTCATATAAAAGTCCAAAGGTTAGCTAGAAATGAAGATAAATTTCAGTCTTGGGAGAGACATAAAATTTTACCAGAATGTCAGGAATTCTTTTAACTGGGGGCTCTGAGCTATAATGGTTGCATTACTAACTTTTGATTGATGTAAGATACCACAAGCAACAGAGGAAGGGAACCACATCCTTATATTGACCCTAGGGTAGAAAAGCAAACTTGCTGTTGTAAAAAGGTATGGCTGATTAAATCTCCAAGTTAAAGGGAGAAGGGAGGAGAATCATCCAACATTAGAATCAGTCATATGATTAAGCCCATTCATTTTCCAGAACTGAAATGCCTTTGCTCTAAATTATATCAGTGGTTAAAGATCTGAATATAAAGCCTACCTCTGGCACTTACTGAGTGACCCCAAACAAGTCATTTAACTCCTCTCAGCCTCAGTTTCTTTCTCCATAAAATGGGGATAATAACACCACTTCTTCACAGGATTGCCATGAAGATCAAATGATATAATACATGTAAAGCATTTCACAAGTGCTATGGAAATGTGAGCTTCTATCATAATTCCCTGCTAAAGTCTGTTATGACTTACCAAGAACCTGAACAATGCCTAAAGGATATTGGACAGTGACCTGCTATCCTTCATTCCTCAGTCCCATTGCTAGGGATGCAGATGCCAAGAACATGCCAGAAATCAGCCTCTGACTCTCTGACCACTTCCCACCAGTCTACCAGCCACTTATCAAGCTGCCTTCCCATCATAACCACCATCATTAAGAGATTTGGCTGAAAGAGAAGCCAGGAGAGCCAGCAAATGTTAGTTTTTAATACCTCCATGCCAAGCTTAAGCAGTTGCATCTTAAGGAATAGGACCAGATTAGGAGAGAAATATCTTTCAGGGAGTGCCACACCCTCTCTTGACATGTTCTTCAAGCTTTTCTCAAAAACATACTTTGTAAATTAAGCTAAATCTCTGACCTGCAATTAAATTGGCTTTTTTGTGTGTTGCTCTTCCTTTTCCATTGGGAACCTGATCTTTTCTAACTGAGGCCTCAGAATGACTGTAATCCGGTAATTAAAGTTTACCTTTGGGTTCTGTTGACTACGTGGCCCTCGTCACGGAAAGAAGGAAACGCTTTCAAGGAGTTGGATGATGCCTCGAGTGAGAACCTGCCTGCTCTCTGCCTGCCACGCAAAGAGCAACAATACAGAATATCCAAATAATCAGTTCTTTTTTGTCATAATTCAGTTTGGTCAGTGAGATTTTCAATTGAATCCAACCTCCAACAATCATTAATGTTGTTTACTATTAGTATTCCTATCACAACTGTGGTTGTTGCTGCTCCTACTACTACCACTCCTCCTCCTCCTCCTGTTACTGTTACTCCTGAGAGTGAGCACTTAAACAGCACTTTAAGGTGTATAAAACCCATAAACGTTTTATTTCATTTTTATGCTCATCACAACACTGGGGGATGGGTACTATTATGACCTCTATTTACTATATGTAAATAAGACCATCTGCTACGCACTTGTCTTCATGGCGTAATAGATGGGTATTGAATGTAAGCACCTTGAGGGGAAGGACTGTTTTGTTTCTGTCTTTGAATCCCCAGCACTAAATAGCGCCTGGCATATAAATTCTTGCTGAGTGAAGAAATGAATACATCTAATCTTTATTTTTCCTCTGCAGACTCTCAAGCTTACATAATAATTTTCTGCTTTCATTTTAAGATCTCCAAGCACTTTATAAGAAAACTCCATAAATGTCTCTCTGGAAGCTACTTTGGAGGGGAATCTTGTTATTCTAAAGAGACTCTGTGGGAACAAAGACTCAGGCAAGCTAATTTGATGTGCCCCAGTTTTGGCTATCTCAGCAAAAAAAGGGAGGAGAACCCAGTTTATGTCTCAGCTTCCTCAGAGACATTCAGGATACTTCCCGATAATTTAATTGGCCTTTTTATTGACTATTTACATTTCTTTTCAACCATGTAATCTTATATTTGTACATACATCCTTGTTACCAAGAAAAGTTTGCATTATTTCTTGGTATAGAGGACCATCAGTAAAGTCACCAACTGAGCCTATGTTTACCCTTCTATTCTCAAAGTTCATTGTTTGTTTAAGAAAAGCTTTCTCACTCTTCTGCTCTCCCCAGTAAATTAAGTCATTGGCTGAACTTGGCACTCTGGTGCAAAATGTAAGAATTCAAAGCTTCTTGTGAAAACCAAACACATGCCCCTTTCTTCAACCATTAGAAGGCTGCCCAAACCCAGTGGTTCAGATGGAAGGAACACAGAGTCAGATGGTATCTGACTGCAAATTCCTTCTGTGACATCCCTGATGCATGTTCATCAGTTTTTGCCTTAAGCCCTCCAAAGAGGGAGAACCCACTGGTTCTTCTTCCCAAGGGAACTAGGAATTGTTGTTGTTGTAGTCATTTCAGTTGTGTGACTCTTGGTGACCCCATTTGGGGCTTTCTTGGCAAAGACACTGGAGTATTGGTCATTTCCTCCTCCGTTTGCCATTTCCTTCTCCAACAAGGAATTAGGAAGCCAAAATTTAGCTCTCTGCGACTCAATTTAAAAAATACAGGCACATCAAGTGTAGGACCCAGAGATAGCTGTGATGCCCTCCATGAATCTTCTGTTCTTCAGCTTAAACAGCCTTCATTCCTCCAACCAGTTTTCATATGACATGAACTCAAGGACCTTTGCCACCTTTATCACCTTCCTCTAGGTGCTCTTTGGCTAATTAATTTTCTCCCTGGAACCCAGAGCCTAACACACTATTCTAGATATATTCTCAGTGAAGCAAAATACTCTGGTACTATTCACCTCCCTATGTCTAGAAGCTATGTTTTCTTACTGTAGCCTAAATTTGAATTAACTTTTCTGGTTGCCAGAGCATACTGAGGACTCCTATTGAGCTTAAGGTTCACTAGGATTTTTTTCAAACTGCTGTAGAGCCCACCTATCCCTTCTTGCTCTCCCAAAGTTGATTTTTGGGGCCCACGTGTAAGATTTACTTCATAGATAAATGTGTAAACCACAAGAAAAATTGATCAAGTCATTAATTGTTTTTCCCATACTAGGTCTTACCCTCTAACATAGAATATAGAATAATATTGTCAAAATTATGTGAATCGAATTAACATTTACTAAATACTTAGTATGTGCCAGGTATTATGTGCTAGTCACTAGAAATATAAATTCAAAGAATTATAAAGATTAAAATTAATCTTGGAGATTGTATATTAAATTATAATTATTTATTAGTAAAAGTGAGAGATAGAAAGAGGGAAAGAAAAATTACCAGGTCACCCTCACTTTAAAAAAAAAAAACCTTCCACACTTCCCCAGATCCAGTACCCAGGTAAGGTTCAAGGGGAGAATTCAGATCTCCAGAGAAGGGAGAGAGCTTGTGTTTAGGAAGAGTGCCTCACCAAAGAGAGCCCTCTCCTGCCAGGCCCGCCATCTTTTTAAGACCAAAGACATCTCTCTTACTGGGGATCTCTAACTGCCCACTTGGGTCATGAGTCCTGACTTCCAGATACATCCCTTGCCACACAAGGACTTCTGCCAGCCCCTTCCAGAAGTCCAGACTCTAGCTGCCCTTTAATCCCATGGCTTGCTGGCTGGCATTCTGGTTTCATGTGCAGGTAAAGGGTTATACGTTTATGTTAATTTCACACAATGAAGCGAGTAGCCATGTAAAGCTAGAAAATTAATAAACAAAAGAAAGCATGGACAATAAAGAAATGTGACTCCAGGGATATCCAGGAAACGATCCTAGATTGAGCCACTCCCTGGCAACCATGAATAGTCTCAGATAAAGATATGGTTTGCCCACAATGTCTATTAGAATTCTTGGAGACGTCCAGTCAAGATGGCGGCTTAGAGAAAGCTAAAGTTTAGATCTCCGGAAACCCCTCCTTACCGATCTCAAACTGTATGCTCCTAGGGCACCGAAATTCAAAACGAACAACAGAATAGACCCCCAGAACCATCCTCCTGGACCTGGATCAAAAGGTATGGCCCCCCAAAAGCCAGAACCCGAGATCACTCGGATCTAAGGGGTAGGCAGAAGGAAGGTCCCAGGACCCATCCCCCCCAACCCAGAGCGCTGAGTCTGAGGCAGGAGCGGGAACCTCAGAGCCAGCAAAAGGGCCTCAGGGCCGGCTATTCTGAAGGCCACACCCTGAAAACAACTTAAGCCAGATGCGGGGGGCACCCAACACAGACAGCAGGGAAACAGAGAGAGACAGGGGGAGCCTGTAGCCCCCTGGCTGAATCCTTCCATCTCAGTCTCACAGAAGGTCCCTATTGATTTAATAAACAAGACTAGAAGCTGGTACTTTGAAAAAACAAACAAAATAGACAAAGTACTGGTCAATCTAATTAAAAAAAGGAAAGAAGAAAAGCAAATTAACAGCATCAAAGATGAAAAGGGGGACATCACCTCTGATGAAGAGGAAATTAAGGCAATCATTAAAAATTACTTTGCCCAATTATATGGCAATAAATACACCAATTTAGGTGATATGGATGAATATATACAAAAATACAAACTGCCTAGACTAACAGAAGAAGAAATAGAATTCTTAAATATTCCCATATCAGAAAATGGAATCCAACAAGCCATCAAAGAACTCCCTAAGAAAAAATCCCCAGGGCCTGATGGATTCACCAGTGAATTCTATCAAACATTCAGAGAACAGTTAATCCCAATACTATACAAACTATTTGACATAATAAGCAAAGAGGGAGTTCTACCAAACTCCTTTTATGACACAAGCATGGTACTGATTCCAAAACCAGGCAGGCCAAAAACAGAGAAAGAAAATTATAGACCAATCTCCCTAATGAATATAGATGCAAAAATCTTAAATAGGATACTAGCAAGAAGACTCCAGCAAGTGATCAGAAGGGTCATCCACCATGATCAAGTAGGATTTATACCAGGGATGCAGGGCTGGTTCAATATTAGGAAAACCATCCACATAATTGACCACATCAACAAGCAAACCAACAAAAATCACATGATTATTTCAATAGATGCAGAGAATTCTTGGAAAAGATGAAATAGGCTAAGATGATAGATATTATCAAGGAAATGAGAGATTTAGAGGAAAGAATTTTAAAAATGTAACAGAAGAATATAGGAGGTATAAATCATACCCAAATAACAGATTCTCTGAAAACTGGAATAGACTTAACTAAAAACAACGACTTGATAAAAACAGTGAGAAATAGAACAAAATCACAAAACTGAAGAAAATAGAAGGGACAGTGAAACAAATAACCTCGAAAAAAGGTAAGGAGATGTATTTGGGAAGTCAGTCTAAAAAGCATCAGGCACCTAGAAGATAAAACAGGAGATAGCATGTGACAGGCAAGTCAAACCCCCTCCTTTACCTCGAACCTTTCCTCAGACCATAATAGGAAAAACCAAGGGGCTAACAGCATCTCCCTCAGGTCACTGGCCCTATTTTTAACACACACCTCACCCCACCCCCAGATATCACTCGTGGAATTAACCTTTTTTTGGAGATTCAACCTGGAACTGCTTCTCAAGATGCTACAGTTCCCTCCTCCTCTGCAACCACAGCTATTGAAAACATGGAAAAGAATGGAAACTAATAAATTCCTTCTATGATTCAAATATATTCTAAATAACTAAATCAGGGAAGGGAATAATAGATCAATGCTTCTAATGAACATTGATGCAAAATAATAAAATATTATCACAAGGGCTATGACAGCATGTTAAAAAGATTATACAGTGTGGCTAGTTTAGATTTATTCCAGGAACATATAGTTGGTTCAACATAAGAAAAATTTTAAATATGAAAAAGCATATAGCAATAAAATCACATGATTATAGCAATAGATGCTAAAAAGAAGTCCTTGACAAAATGCAGCGTTCATTTATAAACATAGAAGATCTTTCTGTAATATGGCAGAGTATCTATAAAAAGACAAAGGCCAAAATTATGTGGAACGGAGAAATCTTAGAGGCCTTTCCAATAAAAACAGGAGTAAAGCAAGAACCTCAATTATCACCATTACTATCTGATATAGTACTATCAATGTTAGCTTTATTAATAAACCAAAAAAAATAAATTAAGTGAATAAATATCAGCAAAAAAGAAAAGTATCATTTCTTGAAGACATTAGAGTGAAAGAATCCTAAAGGTTCAACTAAAAACTGAATCAATAGCTTTGAAGCATTTATAAACCACTATCTATCGATATTTTTTCTGTATGCTAACAACAAAACCTAGCAGAAAGAAATAGAGAGATTCAACTGAAAGTAACCAAAGGATGTAAAAAATATTGGAGTCTATCAACCAAAGCATACTCAGGAACTATGTAAATACAGGTACAAGACATTCTTTACATATATACAGACCTAAATAATTAGAAGAATATTCATTGTTCATGGATAGGCCATGCCAAGCAATATAATAAAAATATTCATGCTACCTAACTAAATTAGCTTATTCAATGCCATAAGAATCAAGTTATATAAGGATTATATAGAGAGCTAGAAAAAATAATAACAAGTATTTAGAGGAAAAAACATTCAAGAATCTCAAGGGAAATAAAATATTTAGAAAGAGGCTTAGAAGTATTGGATCAAATCATCAGAATTATTTGGTATTGATTTTTAAATAGAAAAATCAGTCAAATAGCAAAAAAGACTGATAAGAGTTGTCAAGATTGAAGATAGTATGCAAGACCAGGACAGAGGCATTGAGATCAAGGGATGTAAGGTCAGAGAAGGCTGGAACCTTCCTTAAATAGCTCCCCTTAAGACAGCTGCAATTCTGAGGAACCTTCTTCTCTATAGCCAAAGCCCTACTTGGGTGGCCCCACTTTCAATCTGTCTGGAATTTAAATGACTTTGACCCTTATTATTATCAGATCTACCCTTCCTGTTGGACTAGGAACTTTTCATCCACACCAGTATCTTCAAAATCACACAACTGTTGTGTCATAGAACAGAAAGAGGGACTTTAGGGGCCACCTAGTACATCACCCTCAATTTGCACATGAGAAAACTGAGGTTCCTAGAGATTAAATAACTTGCCTAGAATCCCATAACCAATAAATGTCAGAAGTGGGACTTAGCTCCAAGTCGAGTCTTCTTTCTCTTATATTATACCTGAGGAGAGGGAGTGGACAGTGGATAGAGCTCTGAATCTCATGTCAGAAATCCTAGATTTGCTACCTACTCTGTAATTACAGGGTCATAAGACAGTCAAGCCTCATTGATCTCATCTATAAAATGAGGAGGATTTTTACACTGAGGCCACCCCAGTGTTGTTGTAAAGAAAGTGTCTTGCAAACCTAAATGTGCCATAGAGATGTTTTTCTTTTCTTTCTCTTTCTTTTATTTCTTTTATTTGATTTTTTCCATATTGTTCATTTTCGTAAGTGACTAACCTTATAAAACCCAAATCCCAAAACATAAACCCAATAAACAATTGAAAAATTGCCTGCTTCCATCTGCATTCTGACTCCAAAAGTTCTTTCTCTGGAGGTGGAGAGCAGTCTTTGTCCTGAGTCCCTCAGAACTGTCCTGGATCTTTATATTGCTGAGAGTAGTTAAGTCTATCACAGTTGATCATTCCACAGTACTGCTTTTTACTGTGTCCCGTGTTCTCCTGGCTCTGCTTATTTCACTCCTCATCAGTTCATGGAGGTCTCTCTAGCTCTTTCTGCAATCATCCGGTCCATCATTCCTTACAGCACAACAGTATTCCATCACCATCATATATCACAGTTTGTTCAGCCATTCCCCAATGGATGGACATCCCTTAAATTGCCAATTCTTTGCCACCACAAAAAGAGCTCAGCTATAATTTTCTTGTACAAGGAGGTCTTTTCTCCTTTGATTTTTAACTTAATTGGGGAATGGTAGCCAGGGATGGTTCCAAGGACCTATGTAGGAAGGACAGGGAGGACACTGCTTTCTTCCTTCTCAGAATTCCTATGTTTAGCCTCCAGAGTTAGCTATTAGAGCCTGAACATAGTTTCAGAATTTTTACTCAGAAATCAAGGAAACAAGGCTGACATGGACATAACACATATCCAGTCTGGTCTCCTTTCAGGTGCAGTAATTTTCCCTGTATGGAATGACTTTACAAAAGTTTCATGAAATAATCTATTTTCTACTCTAAAATGTCTTTGAGCCCATATGAAATTCCTTGCCCATTTCTTGCCCTGGCATATAATACTAAGGGTTCGTGACAAGTATCAGAATTCTATATGCAGCTTGTCTTAACAGTGAAGTTAATTGTGACCAATCTTAGAGATGCCCAAAAGGGCACAAGGAAGGAGAAAACAAATTGGATTTGGAATCGGAAAGTCTGAGTTCAAATCCAGGCTCTTCCACTTCATGTTTATGTGTCACATTATCTCTCTGGACTTCAGTTTCCTCTGTCAAGAGGCAGAATCATGCAATAGAAATGATGTTGGATTTAAAATCAGAGAAACTAAGTTCACATGCTAGCCTTACTACTTGTGCCTTAGAAAGTTGATTGACTTCCCTGGGTCTCAGTTTCCTCATCCATGGAATGAAGTGGTGAGACAAAAAGAGCTCTGAGATCCCTCCCAGGTCCAGATTTAGATCTAAGATCCTTAGTCACTTCAACCACCCTTCCTGAACATCAGTTTCCTTAGCTGCAAAATTAAGGAAAGTGGACTACATGGCCTCTAAGACCTCTCAAGTCATTCCCAGCCATTTCCAAACCATGCTGCCCATTCTTCTTATACCTCTTTTCATCATATCCTAGAATTTGTTCTAAGATGAAGTCTCCTCTTGCCCTAGATTAGACCCCTCTGGAAGCATTAAAAGCCACCAGCTTGTCCCTGATAACCTGGAATAATTCAACACTCACTAAGTGCTCCAAGAAAGCAACAACAGGACCAGCTCAGACCTCCCCTCAAGAAGTGAGGTATAACCAACTCCAAAGTCAATGGGTCAGCTGGAAAAAAGAAAGAAAGAAAGAAAGAAAGAAAGAAAGAAAGAAAGAAAGAAAGAAAGAAAGAAAGAAAGAAAGAAAGAAAGAAAGAAAGAAAGAAAGAAAGAAAGAAAGAAAGAAAGGAAGGAAGGAAGGAAGGAAGGAAGGAAGGAAGGAAGGAAGGAAGGAAGGAAGGAAGGAAGGAAGGAAGGAAGGAAGGAAGAGAAGGAAGAAAGGAAGAAAGGAAGAAAGGAAGAAAGGAAGAAAGGAAGAAAGGAAGAAAGGAAGAAAGGAAGAAAGGAAGAAAGGAAGAAAGGAAGAAAGGAAGAAAGAAAGAAAGAAAGAAAGGAAGAAAGAAAGAAAGAAAGAAAGAAAGAAAGAAAGAAAGAAAGAAAGAAAGAAAGAAAGAAAGAAAGAAAGAAAGAAAGAAAGAAAGAAAGAAAGAAAGAAAGAAAGAAAGAAAGAAAGAAAGAAAGAAAGAAAGAAAGAAAGAAAGAAAGAAAGGAAGGAAGAAAGGAAGAAAGGAAGAAAGAAAGAAAGAAAGAAAGGAAGGAAGGAAGGAAGGAAGGAATCACACCATAATAAGCTCTTATTGCAGCAGGGACATTCAAGGCAAAAATACAAATAGATGAGGATGACTTCAAAATATCTAAAAGGAATGCCTCAGAGAAAAGCACAACTTGGGTACAAACTAAACTCGAATTCTTGGAAGAAATAAATTAAGGACTTTCTAAAATTATATTTTTATGAATAGAAAGAGAGTGCTTTAAAAAATGAGAAAAGAAACAAAAGCAATGGAAGAAAGAAATAGAAAAGGAATTAGCAGCTTGGTACAGGAAGTGCTAAACAACAAATCTCTGAAAATTAGAATCCATCAAGTGGAAGCCAATGATTTAATTGGGCAACAAGAAATATAAAAAAAAAACAAAAAGACTGGGGGAAAAAGAAAATATAAAGTATCTCACAATAATAACAACTGACCTAGAAAAGATATCAAGAAGAAAAAAAATTAATTATCAGACTAGCTGAATGACACAAAAGCTTAGACATTCTATTTCTAAAAATGAGAACTTTCCCTGGATTCCAAAATTCGAATGTATTTTGTGAACCCTCAAGTCAGTTATTAGTATTACATGAGCAGATGCAGAGTGAGAAAAGCCAAGCCACTGAACAATATACACAATGACCACATACATAAGTGGAAACGCCAAAAGGTAGCTGATCCCAGTGTCGAAGTAACCAACAACATTGATTCCAGAGCACTAATGATGGAATCCACTTGCCCCCTCCTAGGAAGAGACATGGCGGACAATAAGCATGAAATATCGTGTACACTGTGGGACGTGGTCATTGACTCTCGTGGTGGGGTTTAACCATGTTTCTTTGTGGAAATGGAAGTTTCAGTGGAGGTTGGGGGAGGGATATCAGGAAACGTCTGTGGTATTAAAAAAACAAAAGGCATCAATTAAACTTTTTTTAAAGCGTCTGTGGTTTAAAACAGGTTTATCTTATTAATCATTGTATACTTTTGAAATCATGCTACATTTAAAAATTAACACACTGGTGGCCGAAAACCTCCAGCTTCAATGGCTAAAAATAGTCCATATATGTCTACAACAGTAAAGATTTATACACACACATACATACACACACATACGGAGTTTTTTTAGTGGGTATATTTTGGGAAAACATCTGTGCCTAGTTTGCTAAAGAAACACTGCTGCCTCCTGTTCTTTGGAACCAATATGTTTGGCTCGATCAATAATACCGCATTCATATATCAAATTGTATGTCCCTTTGTGGTCGTATGGACTCGGGGAATGGGCTCGATATCAGAGGATTTGCCGAAAAGAAATGGCATCTGTGGGACCTTTGAGTTCCAATGACTTTAAAGAAAGCGCTGGGGTGAGGATTAGGAAGGCTCAAAGAGAGCGAGCGTGATTTCATCTATGTGTATACAGATATATGTGTGTGTACACACAAGCCTTGTGTTCATTTAGCTAGGAGAAACGCATGCAAGAGGACCAGGGAATAGAGGGAGGATGGACAGGAACACGTGGAAATGGTTGCAATAGCGCCCCGCAAAGAAGTTCCTCGCCAGGTTGGCCACATTTTTCCACTATAGCAATTCTTGGACATCACTGACTAAGGAGCAGAGCTTGTGATCTATTCCAAGTGTCTTTATACCAATGAAACAAGGAAGCATCTTCTGATTCCCACATTGATAGCAATGTATGTTCCTGGTCTTGGTGCCTTTCTAGCTGTCTGGGATAGGCTTGATCTGTTGATGTGTTAAGATAATCAGATTCCAGGCAGAAGGGGCTTTCGAAGTCCTTTAAATCAGCTCCCTTTAGCAGATGAGGAAACTGAGGCCAGGAGAGGGGAGGGGACTTGCCCAAACCAAACTCTGAATCCAAGGCTCTTTTTTGCCTACCTCCATCCTCACAGGAGCTAAATATCTCACAGTTCAATGAAGAAGACTAAAAGCTGTGAAATGATAGTGACCAATAAATGCCCATCATAAGAGAATTCTGCACTATGGACTATAAATACTATTAGTGGTCAGAAGAGACAGACACAGAGACAGACAGAGGGATCGGGAGAAGTTGAAGTCTCGCGGCTCAAGTGAAGCTCATTGGTGGCATCTCTCACTTACCTCTGAGAGGCAAGAGATGGGCATAAGCTGAGGACGCTTCTCAAGCCCCAGTGGTCTGCTGCCAATGGCCAGACTATCTCCTGGGTGCTTCTTAACAACAGGCTCTCTCTGTATGAGAACAGTCTATAACAAAGAAACGTTCACTTACTTTTCTAGACTGAGATAAGGACTGGTACCCAGACAGTGGGGAGGAATGGCAAAGCAGGGAAGAGGGAGACAGCTGGAGACAGAACGGTAAGGAAATGGGGGAAGGTTTTGTTGTTGATTTAAGTACTCAGAAGGTCTCCACTGACTGCTGCCAGATGACATCTATAGTACCAGTGCCAAGAACATCCTCAACTTGACAGATAACTTTTTAAAAAACTGTTACCTTCCATCTTAGTTCCAAGCAGAAGAGCAGTAAGGGCTAGGTGATGGGGGTTCAGTGACTTGCCCAGGGTCACCCAGCTAGGAAGTGTCTGAGGTCATATTTGAACCCAGGACCTCCTGTCTCCATGCCTGGCTATCTAACCACTGAGCCACTGAACTGCCCCTCAATAGATAACTCTTAAATAGAATGTCATTGTGAAGGGGAATGGATGCTCTTATAGGAAAAATTGTGTCACATAGATGGACAATTAAATCCAAAGCCACATCTAGGATTAGGATAATTGTTACGATGGGGAGAGACAGGGCGGCCAGAAGATATAGCTTTTCTGGAAGAAGGGACAACTGAGTCTGTAAAGACCCGAGTTCGTACCCTCAAGAGGAGACAGCAAGGGAGAGGATGGGGAGGAGGCAGCGGGTGGGAGTGTGGGCTTTGGAGAAGTTGGACCCTAAGAGAAGAACATCCCAATAACGGAAGCTGTGCAACCCCAGGTCTTTGGGCCCCTCCATTTCCTCTTCCTTAAAACAAAGAGGATAGAATAGATGGTTTCCAAGTTCCCTCCTCATTCTAGATCTATGACCCTGTGGTGTTATAAGAGTAATAACCCAATGGCCAGAAAGGAGAGAAGTGGTCGTTGGACCATGCAGTGTGGACTAGCGGAATACCACAAGGCACAGAGATGAAGTCACCAGCCAGAGGACCACCCAGATGTTCAAATCTTATGGTTAAGGATATGGGATGGGGGAAAGTCCTGGTCGTCTCACCCTGGCTAAATTAAAACTCAATTTCCTTCAAAACTCAGCTCAAGCATCTCCTTCTAAGAAGAATCACCTCCGCTCTTCCCCCTCCCAAAACTTTATATTCATTTTATCCTTAATTCTAAATATAAATCATGTATACATTTTCTTCCTAATAGAGCATGAGCTCCCTGAGGGCAGGGAGTTTGTCTCCAGTTCAGAGCACAATGCCTAGCAGATATGTAGTTGCTTTATAACTTGATTAAAAGTCTAATAACAATTAAATTACTAGCTTAATAATCATAAAATTCCCTTCATGCATTCAATAGCAAAAATATAAGAAACCAATTTCTAGCCCACAAAAGATGTTCCTGAGGGGATCCGCCTCTCGCTTCCAAGTTTCTGAGCTCATGTCCTGGGTCCTTTCCAGGCTCTGCCCCCTAACCCAGGGAGACCATCTTTTCAGGTAAGAAACATGATCCACAACAGCTCCCTGTGTGTCTCTATGGCAGGCATCGACTCTTAACCCAAACAACATTTTGTTCCCAAACTCCCCAGTCGGATTGATTTTTCCCCTCTCTCATTTTCTCTCCTTGCTCCAAGTTTAAATTATGAATGATTTATTACTGACAGAGCCCTTCCCCCCTGCACAGCCGTCCGCCCAGCGTCTCAGGCTTTGTTAGAAACTGGACTGGGCTGCCATTGGGACAGGCAGCTGTCAAAGAATCCCCCGCCATCATTGGATTTATAGTTATCGACCTCAAAATAGCTCTCCGACCCTCCAACATCACCCTGGAGGCAGAAAACACTCGGAGGTAGCATTAACTAGGCAATAGATTGAACCATGAAAGCCAGGAGACTCGGAAGCCCAACCGAACAGAGAATCCTCTGTCCCACCACAGCAATAATGAAAATACTAGCTGAAAAGTCAGATTTGCAAAACACTTTCCAGGCATTGTTTCGGTGGAGCCTCTCAAAACCCCTCTGGGATACATATTACACTGTCCTCTTCTCCCCGTACCACAGAGGAGGAAGGAAAGAAATTTGTCACATTTCGGAAGTGTCTGAGGCATGCCCTCCTCACTCCATTCTTCCCACCCAGAGATCTGGGTTCAGATCCTATCCCTAGCACCCTAGCCAAGTCACTTGCCCCATCTCAGATTCAAGTTCCTCTCTTGTAAGATGGGAAAGTTTACCTAGGGCAGTTAAATGTCTAGTGGGCAAATGCTGGACTTGGAGTTAGGAGTTCAAATCCTGACTCAGACATGTATTGGCAAGTGAGCAAGTCACTTCTCTCTCTTCCTTATTTTCTCCGTCTGTAGAATGGGGAGAATAAAGGATCTACCCCAGGAGGCTGTTAGGTTTTAAAATGCTCAGGACATGTTGGCTGCCTTACAACTCTCCAGCTCGGGCTCCACTGTGGTCCTAGCCCCTGCTTGACTCCACACTCATCACTTGAGCCTCCACATTTTGGGAAAAGGAGAGAAACATCTCTCCCACTGCTCAGGGAGACGTTTCTCTGGCACGTTCGAAGCCCAGCCCGATCTCCTGCCCCATCCCAGCTGGGTTTTATTTTCTCTCTGCTGGATTGCTTCCAGATTATCCCGAGGGGCTCCCGGCCAATTAACCCATCTCCTCTGTCTCGCAGTCAGATGAAGCAGGCAGACTCAGGGAGAGCTACCCCGGAGACCTCGCGGGGGGCAGGTTTCAGAGCCTGGGGAGGAGAACCGTGGATATCGGCGTGCCATCTAGCAAGCTGGCACAGGCGGAAGAATTCATCCCTGGCACAGGCAGGAAGTTTACAGAAGCACCAGGGCTGGGCCAGAGACAAAAGATTCCTTTCTGAGAAGGAAAGGGTTTGACATTGCAGTGGGGGTGAAAGGGAGAGAAGCATCATCCATCTCAGAGGGCAGCTGTGGAGGCAAATCACAGCCACCTCTTTGAGAGGTTCTGCGAGCATGATTATCCCCATGTTATTACACATGGAAATGGAGGATCCTAAAGGTGACATTTTCTGCTCAGCCACACAGCCAATATATATCGGAGGTAGCGTTTGAACTCAGATCTTCCAGGCTCCAATTCAGTAAATGTATACAAATGCCTATTCCATACAAGCCAAAAATGAGCCCATCCAAGTCATCATTTCCAATAAATAGTGCTCATAAAGTCAGAACTCAAATTCAGGACTCTTGGCTCCCAGCCTACAATATTTTCCCAAAGCCAGGACCACCTCACATGCCATGATGCCATGCAAGAGGGGGGTTTTAAGAGAGGATTTTTCACATTTGGGAACATTTTTAAATGTTTTGTTTTGAAAAACTCAGTGTCATCCCTTATGATACTAAGAGACACACTGAACATCCCTGATGTAGAAATGAGAGCTTCCCAAAGTCTGAGGATTCTAATGGAAATTTTTACTAATTGGTTCTTATATTTGTAGGAACTCTAGAGCTATTCGCCATTCCAATGGGGTGTTTGAAGCTAGCATCATTTAGTCAATACAGCCTGAGCCCCTTTTCAACCCACAGACCAGGCAGGAACCATTAATCAAAGGGTAAAGCTTTGAATAAGGTCAAAACTAGCAAAATTAATAAAAGAAAATGAAGCATCAGAAACAGTCTCTACCCTCATCAGGAGAGGGCGCAGTCTCCCCTGGATCCCCATAATGGTAGGAATTCTGCCTCAGCCAACTCATGCCCCTACACTGTGCTATGGCTCATGCATGACTTCCCTCCATCCACCTCCACAGCTGCCATGATCTTTATTCTCTAAATTAGCCATTGGCTGATTATCCCTTGGCTACTGCTGCCCCCTGCTGGAGGCACCATATCCTGCTGTGGTTTCTTCTGAAATCGGAGTGTTATCCTCTGCTGCGACTCTGGCCCTGGTCAACATGACTGGGACTAATCAACACTTCTATTAATCAGTCCAATGTTCTCCAGCCAGCACTCAGGCTCCATCCTTCTTCTCACTCACCCGCCCTCAACAGAAAGTTCCTCCATCCTCCTTCTAGGGGAGACAGGGAGAGCAAATTCCTTCCAACTCCCCATGTAAAGCCCTTATGGCCCTGGGGAAGGAGCATGGAGCTTAGTATGGGAGGATTTAGATGCAAAGACCAGATCAACTGCTTTCTAGCTGTGTGACCTTGGGTAAGTCACCAGACCTTGCTGAACTTCATCCATAAAATGAGGTGATTGGACTAGTTCGCTTCTAATCTTCTTTGTAGTTCTGAATCTCTCTCTCTCTCTCTCTGTGTCTCTCTCTCAGTCTCTCTCTCTCTGTCTCTCTCTGTCTCTCTGTCTCTGTCTGTTTCTCTGTCTCTCTGTCTCTGTCTGTCTGTCTGTCTGTCTCTCTCTCTCTCTCTCTCTCTCTCTCTCTCTCTCTCTCTCTCTCTCTCTCTCTCTCTCTCCATATATATCTGAGAGTGAGCACCAAAGTCATGGAAGCTCTTTGGCGAGCCTCCAGAGAAGTTTGACATCCCTGTATGGTAATTCATATTTAGGCATTTATAGAGCTCCCATGAAGCGCTTGTTTTTACAGATATTCTTTCATTTGATCCCCACCATCACCTGGGGGGTCAATACTGGTATTATCCCATTTCACAGTTGGGGAAACTGACTTTCACCAGTTAGTGAACATCTGAAGCAAGATTTGAACCGAGGTCTACCAGACTTCGAGCCCTGCTGCAACACCAGTTCATTCTATGAAGGTGCCTCTGCACTTTCCCCTCCATTCCTGATGTGTCAAAGACCCTTGTCTTCCTCCCACATTAAAAGTTTGGCTCTGAGGTGACCCCGCTTGGTTCGGAGTGCTAATGAGGCTTACATTGTGGGTCTGAGCCTCAGGTGGGTCTTTCAATTCTCTCCATCCCCTCGTGCCCTCAAGCTGCTGTAACCCTGACAGTGCATTTGATTAGACACTGGAGAAATGAGTAAGAGAATATGGCAGTGTAAATCCATCACACCTATAAGGAAAACAGCCCAAAGCCTGGGGCCCCCCGGACCCTCCCAAATGCTTCTGGTAGAAAAATGTCCAGTGATATCAAGAAGCAAAAGGGGGCAGGGGTGGATTTTCTCAAAGCCGCCATTTAAATATGGATTCTATGACCACCACAATTAAATGCACTTCTGTTTTCACCATAAAAATTGTGAAAGGCAATAAATCTAGAGCAGAACTATAAATAGCAAACTTGCCACCTGGGCCAAAAGCTAGAAAACATGCCCAGGGCAAGCAGCAGGAAAGGCCCCCTCAAGTCAACTTTGCAAGATAAATTAAGTTGAGGTGGTGGAAGGGAAGGTCCTTGGAACCTCACATAAGGTCTTGTAGGAGGAGAGACTAGGACACCCCTCTGGGAATGGAGGAGAGACCCATCTACCCTAGTTCCTGTGTCAACAAAAAGCCACAGATTGGGGGAACCTTCAGTAGGGGATGCTCACCAGGGGTGTGACCATGAAGGGAAGAAATTGCCCATCTTGAGCTCCCCATTTTAATTAATTACGCTCACTAATTAGTTCCTGGGTTCAATTGGTTCAATGCTACTGATGGAGTATGAGTGTTCTCAGAACCTCTAAATTCCCTCAATTAATTTTTATAGCTCTGCTGTGGTCAGTTCTATTGCACCCCAATAATTGTCCAGCTCCCCCTTTTTGGAGGCAGCAAACACCTAACTTGGCTAGGAAATACACATATGTTCCCTCCCCTCAAAAAGGAGTGAGTGCCTGGTTGAAGCCCCACTGAAAATCCATGCCTCATAATTTTATGATTCTTTTTTTAAAACCTTCTGCAAACTTTTTATTGGAAAAGTTTTGGCATGGCCGGTATTTTTTCAGTGGTGTCAAGGTCTTGTGGGTGCCCATGCCTATTAAAATTATGTATATATTTTTTGCAGTTTCCAATAAAACCCATTGTATGCTATGCTGAAAGAAATGACTTGAAGCCTCCCCAAAGTCTTAGAAACTTTCAGATCTATGTATATTAACTTTTATGTCAACAGTGAGGAGCCAGTGTGCCAAAGTATGCAGCACACAGCTGGGGTGGATACAGGTCCAACAAGCCCTGATAAAACCAGGAATACTGGGGAGTTATTCCATCAGATCTCCCAAATTGAAAACACAACTTACACACCATCAAGCATGACTGTCCCATTCTCCCAAAAGAATTCTCATGGTAGTATTTGTCAAAGAGAGGATCAGAGCATGGGATGCTGGATCTGGAGATGCAAGAGATTTTGGTGGTCATTTTACAGTTGAGGAAACTGAGGCTGTGAGAGGTTAAATAACTTACTCAGATCCCATACCATACCTAGTAAGTGTCTGAGGAAGGATTTGAACTCAGACATTCCTTACTCTAAGCCCAGAGTTCTATCTACTGTCCCTCCAGTTGAAACTCAGCTCTTTCTGATACTGAGACTTCATTCCTTTCTTTTTTTTTTAATCCTAACCTTCTGTCTTAGAATCAATGCTATGTATTAGTTCTAAGACAGAAGAGCAGTAAGGGATAGACAGTGGAGGTTAAGTGACTTGCCCAGGGCCACACAGATGAGAAGTCAAATTTGAACCCAGGACCTCCCATCTCTAGACCTACCTCTCAATCCATTGAGGCACCTTGCTGCCCCCAAGGCTTCCTTTCTATCAACTCTACCATCATTACTATTACTTTTTTTTAGTAATATTTATGTCTTCCCAATTACATGTACAAACAATTTTCAACATTTCTTTTCTCACATTTTGAATTCCAAATTCTCTCTCCCCTTCTTTCATCTCCCCCTCTCTGAGACAATAATCAATTTGATATAGATTTTACATGTGCTGTCATGCAATATATATTTCCATATTCGTCGTGTTGTGGAAGAAGCCATGAAGCAAGTAAAATGAAAAATAGTGTGTTTCTGTCTCCATTCAGAATCGATCAGTTCTTTCTCGAAAGGTAGGTAGCATCTTTTGTCATAAGCCTGATTGTTGAGAAAAGCCATGTCATTCACGGTTGAGCATTGTACAGTATTGTTGTTTCTGTGCACAGTGCTCTACAGGTTCTGCTCTGCTCACTGTGCATCCGTTCACGTAAGTCTTCCTGGGTCTTCTGAAATCATCCTGCTCATCATTTTTTGTAGCTCAATATTATTATTATTAATTTTTAATAATTTAATCTAATGTTTTATTTCATTTAATATTTTAATAGTTTGATGTTAGTCATTAATATACTTGATTAATGTAGCATTAATATTCTGTTACAATCATATACCACAACTTGTTCAGCCATGCCCAGTGGATGGACATCCCGTCAGTTTCCCAATCTTTGCCTCCACAAAAGAGAGCTGCTCTCAATATTGGTGTACAAGGAGGACCTTTCCCTTTCGGTAACTCTCTTTGGGATCGAGACCCAGCACACCACCACTCTTACTAATGATAACAAGTGCTGTCTGCTGTTACCCTAGTCCATAAAAGTACGAATTGGCCACGTCTAAGTTATTTGGAGACACTTTTAATAACTATTTTTCCATTCATTTCATTAATTTAGAATCACCAGTTTTTTATAGCTTTCAAGCAAAAGTGAGGTGAGATCCCTAGACTGGGCGCAATGGGGGGACTTGGAAGGCAAGCTGGTCGGGATTCCTCTAGGAAGCAGGACAGGATGGTCCCATGGCACTTTACCTGGACTATTGCTTTCACTTCTGATTGAAGGAGGGCACTGACGTGTTGGAGAGCATGGAAGGGGCAACCAAAATGGTGAGAAGTCTTATTTATGTCCCATAAGGATTATTTGGAGGAACTGGGCACATGTGGTTTGCCTGAAGACTTGTTATGGGTGGGGAGCTGGAGGCGAGGAGAGTGGTGGGGCACAATACTTGGGCTCTCTTAAAGGCACAGTGGGAAGAGGGCTTCGGTATGTTCTACTGGGTCATAGAACAAACACCTAGGGGCATGAGAGCAAGTTGCTTTTTCAGGCGATTCTCTCAGAAAATGTTCCTAACAATCAGACCCAAGAAGAGAATCAGCTATCTTGTAGCTACAGGGATCTTCACATAAAGATTGCGGGACCATTTGTCTACTCTGCTGCAATGGAGATTCTTTGGGGGGCATAAACTGGCTTAGAGAAATCCCAAGGCTCCTTCCAACTCCAAATTTTTTGTGATTTCTGCAAACGAGGAGACCAAAGTCCCCCCTAAAAGAAAATATGTGCAAGAAGTGACATAGGACAGGAACTTGACAGGGAGATCTGGGTTTGTATTCAACTCTTTCTAGCTATGAGACCCTAGACATGTCTCTTAATCTCTCTGAACCTCAATTTTTTGGTAAGAATTTTAGCAATAACAGAAGCAACTTCACAGGTCTATTGTGAAGTTAAACCAGGATAGACTCTATAAAGTGCTTGGCAATCACTTAAGTATTCTATAGATATCAGTAATTATTAAAAATAGCTATGATACTAATTATAGTTAGCATTTCTACAGTGCCTTAAAACGCTTTAGATGCCTTATCTCATTTGAGTCTCACAATAAATCTGTGAGCTTGGTGCAATTATTTTATTTATGTGTATTATATGTAATTATTGCATATATTAATTGATTATTAACATGTTATATTAATGTATAATATAATTAATGTGAATAATATAATATGCAATTAACAATTATTCACACTATAGGTTATGTATTATGATCCCTATTTTATTGATAGGGAAACTGAGGCTGGGAGAGATTAAATGACTTTCCCAGGGAGGCAGGATTTGAACTCAGATTTTTCTTATTCCACGTCAAATGCTCTCATAAAGCACCACACTGCTCCAAAAATGTAATTGTTTTAAGTGTTTTACCTTAGTTCACCCAGATAGTGAGTGAACTATAAAACAGGTCACCTGGTTCCCATTTCACTGTTATTTCTTTTACACCAATCAAATGAGGATGAAACAGAGAATTTTGAGCCGTCCATATGTTGCAGAACTCTCCAGAATGGTTACCAGCTTGGTATCTATTTTCCTGAAGCATTGCAACTCAACGAGGTGGGGGAAACTAGACACCACATTTCCTGACTCCAGGTACATTTTCTCAGACAGTGAGAACCAAAAAGGGCAAGAAGCAGAGGAAAACTCCCCACCATATCTTTTTGAACCCTCAAGCATCTTCTCGGATTCTGTCCCATAACCTGCACCACCAATGGTTGCATAAAGAAACCACAAATTATAAGGGCAATCACTTGCAATGAAAACTTTTATCTGTCTGACTTCCTGAAGCTAATGGATACTTCACATTCTTCAGAAGCTGGGTGATGTTTGTTTTCGCAGTGTCAGTTCTAGTTTTTATTGTGGGATTCAGTATTGTATAAGAGAAAGGGAGCTGGACCTGGAACCCCAGTTCTGAGGCTTCCTAGCTGGGTGTCTGTAGGCAGATCAATTTTTCTGAGCCTCACCATCATCAGCTGCACAATGAGGATAGTAACACTGGCATCACCTATCTCCATGAGCTTGTCAGGGGGAAAGCACTTTGTAAATCTCCAAGTGCTATCATTTTTCATACGGTTCCGCATACCAGCATCTCTGAAAACATTTATCTACACTCCTATCAGCTATATGTCAGCCCTCTCCCAAGCTCTTGTCCCATCTTCGCCTGGATTGCCCCACACAAGCACATCCAAAATGGAACTCCCTCCAAACCCAATCTTCCTCTTCATGTCTCAGTTTCTATCAAAGGCAGCACCATCCTCACCCTCTTAATTCATGTGTCTTTCCTCTGTTGAATATCTCCAGTTTTCCCTGTCTGTATCTTATTTGTATGTAATTATTTGCTTACTACAGTGCCTGAAGCATGGCAGGAATTTAATAAATGTTTATTGATTGATCATTGATATTGTCTCCCCTATTAGAGCAGGAACTTAACACAATTCCTGGCACATACTGGCTGCTTAATAAATATTTATTGATTGCTGATATAGTCTTCTCCATTAGACTATGAGCCTCTGTGAGCAGAGATTGACTTTACTTTTTTTTTTGTATTCCCCACATTTAGCACAGTGCTTAGCACATAGTAGATGCTTAATCAATGTTTATTGACTGACTGACTGACTGACTTGTTACAATGGTTCAGGCCCTGAAGCTAAAAGATTAGAAATAAGATACTCCCTGACTTCAAGAGGCTTATATTCTGCTAGAAAATGCCACATATATATATATAGACAAATAAACCCAGGGTAACTCAAATGAGATAATGTTTGGAAAGCACTTAGTACTGTGCCTGGCACACAGTAGGTGCTTAATAAATGTTTGTTCCCTTCCTCCCTAAGGAAAGAGAATACCGTCCATCTTTGGGGAGCAGAAAGGAGACATTATGCAAGACAGTAGCCCCTGACCTAAGCCTCAGAGGATGCTAGGGATTCTAAAAGACAAGGATGCAAAGGAATGAACTCAAGATGAAGTGCAGTGGCTTGTGCCAGGTCTAGGATACAGAAGATGGCATGATGAGTTTAGGGGCATCAGCATCCCAAATCTGCAACTTTGGAGTCATCCCTGCCTCTTCACTTTCCGTCACCCCCCAAAATTCATCATGTTCAAGGTCTTATTATTTCTACTTTCCCAATATTTCATATACATCCCTGCCTTTCCACTGATATAGGCACATCATATCTCTCCTAAACCATGTCCAAAATGTGTAATTGATCCCTTTGCCTCAGGTCTCTCTTCTCATCACTCCATCCTCCACAGAGCTGCCAAAGGGATTTTCCTAAAATGTGGGTCTGACCATGTTGTTTCCCTACCCAGTAAACTCCCTTATTGCCCCTAGAATCAAATCTCAGTTCCTCTGTTTATCCTTTAAAGTCCTTCACAATCTGGATTCAATCCATCTTTTATACAGTATTTTCTATTGTGTACATTATACATACATTATACACATTGATATGTGTATTACATTACACATTATTATCATATAGATAATTGTATTATGATATATTGCCTATATTATATATGACATATGACATATGTGCATTATATATATTTCTAGTATGTGTATATTGTACATCCTTTTCCCACACTCCTTTTTCCATGCTCTTTGGTCCAGGTAGGCTGGCTTTCTTGCTATTCCTCATACATGATGTGCCATCTCCTCTCTCCATGCCTTGGTACTTTACTATACTCTGAATGCTTGGAAGGTCCTCCCTCTTCACCTCCGTCTCTTAGATTATCTCATTTCTCTTAAGGCATTGTACAAAGGCTACCTTCTACACGAAAACTCTGCTGATCGTTCCAGTTGCCAGAGTCTTCTCTTCCCAATATAAAAATATATGTGTGTACACACACGCCCATTTACATATATAATATGGAAAATACACATCATCTTCCCTTTCCATCATATTCCCAAAATATATCATCTTTAGAATATAAGCTTTTGCAGAGCAGAAATTATTTATTTCATTTAAAATTTTTATATTCTCACTGCCTATAATTCTGTTCTGTTTCAGTCATGTTTGGCACTTTGTGACCCCATTTGGGGTTTTCTTGGCAAAGATGCTAGAGGAGTTGGTCATTTCCTTCTCTGGCTCACTTAGCCCTTAGTAGGTACTAAAAAAGTATTTGGTGAAAAAAAAATAACACCGGAAGTCATTCCCCAGTGGGAAAATGATCAAAGGCTAGGAACAGAGATCTCAAAAAATAAATAAATAAAACTGGGAACTCTTTACGATCATATGAAAAAATAATAATGAGATCATAGGTGAAATATAGAATGATAAAAATAATATAAAGATCATAAAATAAATGCAGATGAAAATAATTGAGATTTCACTTCACCTGCAGCAAATTGGCAAAGATGACAAAATATGGGAATGACCAATGCTGGAGGGGTTGCGGAAAGATAGGCACACTAACACACTGTTGGTGGAGCAATGAATTGGCATAACCCTTCTAGAAAAAAATTTGAAATTAGGCAAATAAAGTGATTAAAAGTTCCCTAGTCTTTGGCCAAGAGATTCCACTGTTAAGCATATACCCTAAAGAGTCTACTGACAAAAAGAAAGGCTCCACCTCTACTTATATATTTACATCAACACATTTCTGATACTAAAGAAGTGGACAAAGGAGCTGTTCATCAATTGGGAAATGGTTAAATAAGCTACATACATGAACAGATTACTACACTGAAAGAAACAAAGAACAGAGAAACTTGGAAAGACTTACGAGAACTGAGCCAGGAAAAAAAAAACCACACACACACAATGCCTAGAGTGATATAAATTGAAAGACCAAGCGCCACAAACCCATTCAAACGGAATATTGTACGATCATAGAAACCATTTTAAAAACAGAGAGCTACAACATCTCTCCCCAATTCCTTCTGCAGAGGTCAGGGCCCAAGGGGATAGAATATTACGTGTAACATCAAAATTCTTTCAACGTGTTCGTTGGTCTTGATGGAGTTTTCTTTTCTTCCTCTTTTTCTTTTAAAAAAATGCTTTGCTCTAAGGAATGGCTGTTAGGGAGGAAAAAGAAGGGATTCTGAGGGGAATCTATGCAATGTAAAATAGAATACCTAAATAAAAATCAATTAAAATGAAAAAATAAATGCCGATTGATTGAAAAACATGAAATCGGTTTGGCAAGGTAAATGGGACCAGGTGGTGGCATGCCTGGCTGAGAGGTTTGTGTTTTCTCTTAGAGGCAGGGAGGAGCTACTGAGACCTTTTCATCAGAAGAATGGCACAATGGCGGTCAGACCTCTTTGAGCTTGGCAGTGGTCTAGGGGGCTTCTGGGCCAGGTAGGGCTTGGACTGCCTGATCTCTGAAGTCTTTTCCCCATTCTGGGATTCTGTATATAATTTCCAAAGTGTATTCAAGTATATGAAAGGTTATTTAAAGGAAGATATTTGCCAGATGTTCTCTCTACCCAAAGAGGGCAAGAGGAGAGAAAATGAGTGTGAACTCCAAGGGTAAAGGAGACCTTCTTCAGAGCGAGGGTTGCTAATTGTTCCCTGGAAATGTTCCCAAATGAGAGGGACAGCCGGCACTTTAGGGGGAAGGGGGAGGTCAGGACCCTCTCTGGAGACAGGAGACGGGGCATCCAGGTGGTGGAACAGGCTCGGCATTCGGACAGACACTTCCTAGCTGTGTGACCCTAGGCAAATCACTTTACTTCCCTTTGCTTTGGGTTTCCTCCCCTGTAAAATGGAAATGATACTAATCACACCTCCCTCCCAGGGAACTCATGCAGCTCAAATAAGATAATTAGAGGCAGCTAAGTGGTCCAGCAGATAGAGCATTAGACCTGGAGGCAGGACGATCTGAGTTCGAATCCCAGCTCAAGCACCCTTTGTGATCCTTGGCAAGTCACTTAACTCCCCTCAGCCTCAGTTTCCTCAGCTATAAAATGGGGATAACAAAAGCACTTACTTCCCAGGGTTATTTTGAGAATCAAATACAACAGCATAGGTAAAGTGCTTTGCAGCCTTCGAGTGCTCTATCAACGTGAACTGTCATTACTTCAGAGAGCACTTGGAGAATCTTCGAGTTTATAGAAGTATCAGCCATTACCATTCAAAGCATGGGTCTCTCTTGAGGCCACTCTTGGTTCTGTGAATCTTTTTTTTTGTTTTTGAGTCATTTTTCAGGGGTGTCTGACTCTTCATAACCTCATTTTTAGAGTTTTCTTGGCAAAGATACTGGAGAGGTCTGCCACTTCCTTCTCCAGCTCATTTTTACAGATGAGGAAACTGAGGCAAATGGGGCAAAGTGACTTACCAAGGGTCACCCAGCAGGTAAGTGCCTGAGGCTGGATTGAAATTCTCAAAGATGAGCCTTCCTCACTGGAAGCCCAGTGTTCTATCCACTACATCACCCAGCTGAATCTCATCTAATGGTCATGGCAGCGTTGGTGAAGACATGGCACGTGGGCACAGCCGGCATTCCAGCAGCTGCTCGCTTTCCCCTCTTCCCAGCGCCCGGGGACATTTTTGCATGCTGCGTCCCTGTGTCCAGCTGCCCAAAGCAGGCACTTTCTCCCTCAGCTCTCACAGGTAATGCAGAGGCTCTCCTTGCCCTCCTTGCCCCACTCCTACCCCAGATCTTGATTTCTCTAAATAAGCAGCCAGTCTGTAAGTCAGTACTATGTGCTAGATGTCAAAGATCCCAAACAAGCCCCTGCCCTCAAGGAGCTTACGTTGGAAAGGCGAGAAGACAGAGCCCCAAAGAGAGCCGCAAAGGGGAGGTGGGAGGACGAAGTCCAGAGAGTGAGAAACAGAGCCAAGAGAAGAATGAAACCATTTGGTCCTTCGCTTCGATCTGATCCACTGCCCTCACGGGGATCATAAGAAATCTGACCTGGCCCTCCCGGGTTAGGAAAATGTATTCCTGACCTGAGTGCGTGTCCTGCATGGAAGGCTTTCGGTCCGGAGCTCGGATGAAATCCCGTGTTTATTCTTGCTATCATTAAGTATGACCATAAAGTCATTTCAGCAGGATTATTGCATTTGGAATACCAGCCTGGAGTCATAAAAAAGCATCTGTTCTTCGAGCCTCTTATTTATCCCTTTATTAACGAGATTGCCCGATTTCCATCCTAAAACGAGATTTGCTTCACTGTCCTTTTATGGTCAGTGGAAATGAAGTGAATATTTTTCTTTGCCTGCATTAAAATTTTTATTTTTCAAATGCTCGGGCATAAAATGTGATAAAAGCTCGTTAACACTAATGAAGTCCACATTTCTCAAATGCTCATTTGCAATGCCATGAAGTTCAAGTTGAAATGGAAGGGGAGCGGGCAATGAAGAAATGGTGGAGAGTGTGTTGTGAGTGGAGAATGCAAGAAAGCCTTTGATACTTGCTAGCAGTGTGACCCTAGACAAGTCATTTCTCCTCTGGCAACTTCCTAGAGCTTAATCAATTCAGTCATAGAGTTAAAATCTGTACTGGCAGGAGGGTTTCCTGATGTTGATGAACTGAGCTAGGTGGTTCAATGGATGAAATGCCAGAGCTAGAGACAGGAGGACCTGGGTTCAAATCTGGTATCAGACGCTTACTGGGCAAACCACTTAATCCTGTTTGCCTAGCCTTTGCTCCTCTGTCTTAGAGTTGTTACTTGGATAGGAAGTTAGGGTTAAAAAAAAAAAGAACCTATCTCAGCTCCAGAGCTAGAAAAGCCCAAAGAGCTCCTCCAGTCCCATCCTCTCGTCTTAGAATCAGAAACGAAGTTTGCTAGATTTCCTTTCTAATTTGTAACCTGAAATTTCAGAGATGCAGGGAGCTCCTCGGACAACCAGTGCTGCCGTTTCTCATCTTAAAGGATGGCGAGCATCCTTAAAGGACTAAGTGTCCATCAGGTAAGGGACTTGAGCCTGGGTTCTGCAAGACCTGCTCTCCACTCTGCTACTGCCCCTCATACTGCCCCACTTCGTTTTACGGAGGAGGAAACTGAGGCGCGGTGAGATGGTCCATTGCCCAACATCACACAGGTGGCAACCAAAGAGAGGCAGAATTTGAACCCAGGTTCTCTGTGTTTAGAACTCATAATCTCTCCTCTGTATCATGCTCCTTCCCACATTTGATACAGAATGAGCTCATTTCTGCAAGGTTTCAGAGAAGTGAAAAAACCAGAAACCGAGTCCAAGTCAGGCAGTGCTGGCAAGTTCATCCTTCCATTGGAAACCAGTCCTTTGCACTACAAACACAACATCCCTCTGCCTTCAGCAGTCTTGCCTGGGTTTGGGAAAAACTGGAGCATCTGTAGCCACTTTGATGGGATGCTCGTGGGGGAAGATGCTACCCAGCCGAGGGGCACCGTTGCTCGGGCATCCATAAGCTTGTGATTTAAAGAGATGGAGCCTGAATAATTCATCTCCCTTGTCTTGGGTGATTTATGGTCCGTGTATTTTAAAAGAATTTTTTATTGCATTCTTTCTCATAGTAAAACGAGGCTGCGAGCTTACATTACTCGGTTTTTCTATGAGGTTTTGGTTGACGGTGCCAATATGGAAATGCAGCGGCCAGATTTTCAGCTGACTTCCAAAATGATGCTGGGCCTTGTGGCCAGGCGGCGCTGCGCTTTTCTGAGCAAAGAGCATCGCCTGAGCAGGCTTCCCGGCATTCTGAGCGTGTCTGCTAAACAGGAGCTGAAGACACCTGGCGACTTCGGCAGACGCACCAGGCATTCGAGGCGAGGATTCAGATTTGGCCCAGGATCCTGGCCGAGGCGGGAGGAATCTGGCTCGGAGGCGGCTGTGGAACGTTCTGGGGGTCCCCCCCCCCCGCTTCACAGAGAAGCGCCCCACTGTGCTGTGTGGCCGGATTCAGCTCAGGAAGTGGCAGCCCTCTTCGTCCAGGTAGATGCTATGTCTGAGGTCATGTCATCAGAGGGCTGGGGAGGTGGGAGGAGGCCATGGCGATGACTCACAGCCACCCAAAGCCAAACAGATGTCTCTGGTCTCCTACAAGCATTCCCCATATTTGTTGTCTTCGGTTGCTAGAGAGAGGGCTGGGCACTCGGTGGAGGGGCAAGCCAAGGCCGTCTAAGGCACTGGAGCCCCTGAAATGGGCACCGCGGCCATCTCGAGCAGGCTGGAGGATGAAGACGAGAAGGGTGCCTTGGAGACCCCCTAGTGCATCCCCTTCATCTTAGAGTCAGGAGCATGGGAGGTCCCTGGCCAAGGGCACCCCAGGAACAGGTCCTCTAACCACCCAGCCCAGTGTTGGGGCGCTGCACGAGAAAAGAAGCCCGGAGAAGCTTAACTTGTCCTTGGACAAACTATTAACCCAAAGCCAGCGGCTTTCAAGGAGGCCCACTCCCTTCTCTGCCCATGAATTCATGAGGATCACCTTGCCTTTAGTTAGTCCAAAAAACGACCAGTGTGGGCCATACCTGGGCCTTTAAGCGTTAACAACAGAGAGACACAGAAAACTTCTCCATGCTATTTTATCCAACACTGGGGGTTATTTGTATGTGAGAGGTGTGTGTGTGTGTAAGACAGACAGACAGAGGGAGGGAGGGAGGGAGGGAGGGAGACAGAGACAGAGACAGAGGGAGGGAGGGAGGGAGGACGGAGAGAGAGACAGACAGACAGAGACAGAGACAGAGACAGAGAGAGGAGGAGGAGGAGAGGGAGAGAGGAAGAGAGAGAGAGAAAGAGAGAGAACTAGAGAATCAGAAAGAAAGTCAGAGGGGAGGGGGAAGACAGGCAGAAAGAAAGAAAGAAAGAAAGAAAGAAAGAAAGAAAGAAAGAAAGAAAGAAAGAAAGAAAGAAAGAAAGAAAGAAAGAAAGAAAGAAAGAAAGAAAGAAAGAAAGAAAGAAAGAAAGAAAGAGAGAGAGAGAGGGGGGGGGGAGAGAAAGAAAGAGAGAGGGGAAGAGAGAGAGGGAGGGAGGGAGGGAGGGAGAGACAGAGAGAGAAAAGGAGAAAGAGAGAGAAAGGCAGAAAGAAACAGAGACAGACAGAGGGAGAGGGGAGGGGTAAGAAGAGAAAGAGAGAACCAAGGACAAAGAAAGACAGAGAGTCTAGTGGGGTGGAAGATGAAGGGTCCTCAGAAGTGTTAGGGTTATATGGTCTCACTACATATAGTCATATCCACCTAATCCCACTTGCCTCTCTCTGTTCTCGATAGAAAAACAAAATGTTCCAGTTCACAGGCTCATGAATTTGGGGCTGGAGGGACCTTTGAGGGTATGTTTTCTAGCCCAGGCTCTTCATTTTGTAGATAGCAAAGCAGAAGCCCAGAGAATGGGGGTGACCCTTCCCAAAGTCACCCAGGCAGTAAGCTGTGGAGTCAGGATTTGAACCCAGCCCTACATCCCGATTCAGGTTTTTTCCAACATAGTCCTCTCCTTCCCCTGTCAAGCTCTAAAAGACATGCAAGATGTCTAGAACAGTGTGAGGTCCGGGATTTTCCCCTGCCCGGATCACAAGACCCAAAGGACCTGCAGCAAGAAATAACCGACCCCCTCCCTCACTTCACAAATTCCGCATCTTTCATATTTTTTCCCATTTTCCCCAAACTTTCCTCCCCAAATAACCCAAACCACCCAGGAAATATTCCAGAAGGGCCAAAGAAGGAGAACGTCCCTCCTGGCCCGGTCCGAATGCCAGGACGCAGCCAGCAGAGGCAGAGATGTGGGTAAACACAGGAACTCCACATCATCTCTGTTCCCTGTCCATGATCTGGTCCATCCCCTTTTAAAGCCTCCACTGACTGCGACTTTATAGACTCCCAAGGGCGCCACCCAGTGGTCATCTGCTTGGTCGACCAGGGCCTCCTCTCCGGGCAGGCAGTGCTGACAGTGAGAAGGTCGCTTTGGATGCTCTTCTCGGAGCTGAAGGGGAGCCGCACAAGTGCGCGCTGTCCTCTGCGGGTCCTGCGGCAGAGGCGGCCGATGGCTTTCTGTAGGTGTTTCCTCCGGGCCAGGCACTGACCAGCCGGAAAGCCAGAAATGTGCCCGCGGTCCTGAAGGAGCCCCCCAGGGCAAAGGGCCCGGATGAAAAGAGGGAAAGTCCCAAAGAGAAGGCACTGGCGGTCGGGGACGGGGGAGTCTTGACGGGAGCCAGGAGGGGGGAAGGCGGAGGGAGGATGCGTTTTCCGTGAAAGATAGCTGGGAAAAGGCACGGAGGACCGGCAAGGACGGGGTGGGACTAGATCACAGAGCAAGTGGAGGGAAGGCAAGAGCCAGAAGACTGGAGAAGGAGGCAGGAGCCAGCTGGTGAAGAGCTTTAAATGTCAAACAGGCAGACTGAAGCGGAGCCCTGTTTAACCTTGTCCAGCCCCTTGGTGCTCTGGTCTCAGTTTCCCCATCTGTAAATTGAGAGGGTTAGACTAGCCAGCCATGATCCAGGATCCCATGCTTTACATCCTGGGATCTATGATTTACACTAGCTACAACAAACCTGCTTTGTTCTGTAAAGCAGCTGGTGGCACAGTGGGTAAAGTCAGGAAATCCTGAGTTCAAATCTGACCTCAGACACTGGCTAGCTGTAGATTCCTGGGTCAATCTCTTGAACTCTGTTGGACTCAATAATACCTTCCTCTCAGGGTTGTTGTGGGGCTTGAATGAGAGAATTTTTGTTAAGAAGTACCTGAGGGGGGCAGCTGGGTGGCTCAGTGAATGGAGAGCCAGGTCTAGAGATGGGAGGTCCTGGGTTCAAATCTAGCCTCAGACACTTCCCAGCTGTGTGACCCTGGACAAGTCACTTGACCCCCATTGCCTAACCCTTACCACTCTTCTGCCTTGGAGCCAATACAAAGTATTGACTCCAAGACAGAAGGTAAGGGTTAAAAAAAAGTACCTGGCAAGTGCCTGGCACCATACATGCTCTATAGATGCCTATTCTGCACCCCATTCCCATGCCCTGCCTTTCATGGGAGATCATAGAAGATAATACATTATGATCATGAACTTAGAACTAGACCTTCTAGGCCATTTTATCCAATCTCTCCATTTTGTACTGAGGCAGACAGAGTAAGTGATTTGCCTAGCGGAGGCTAGATTTGAACTCAAAGCTTTGGTGCTCTGGGCCCCGTGGCACCACCTAGCTGCCATGGGCCTCGAGAAATTATAAAACGGGCAGTTTCAAAGGAATCTGGGAAGACCTCTGTGAACCGAAGGGGAGTGAATTTTGGATTGGATTGGGTACAATTGGATACAATTGGAAGACCAATTTGTATAATGACAACATTATAGAAAAAAGCAGTTTGAAAGCCTTTAAAACTGATCAATGCCATGATAAATCATGAGTCCAGGAGGAGAAGGAGAAGCATCCTGCCAACGAGGCCACAGACCGAAAGTGCAGAACGAGGCACCCACTTTGGACACAGCTGGCCAGTGGGGACTATGCAGATTTGTTGTGAGTTTATTTTTCTTTTCTTAAATGGTTCCGTGGGGAAGGGGGACACTGGGAGGGAGAGAGAGCAAATGCTTGTAAAAAATAAATACTCTTCTAAAAAGGAAATAGGATTTTATAGAGCCCTTGAAATAACTCTATCCCTCCCCACTCTCAAATCCCAGGGAACTATGGCTCTAGGGCATGGCACTGACCCACTCAGGGACAAGGTTTGCGTCGAGTTTGAAAATCTGTTACCCAAAGAAAAGAAGCAGGCAGATACTTGAAATGCAGCTCATTAGCCCCAAGGAGCCCAGCTTCTCAGGAGAGAAAATGGTTCGACTAAGGCGAAAGTAATAGGGATCAATTTATTGGGAACAAAAAATCAGCATAAGATGGGGAAGGAATGTAACGATGGAGATGTTGTGAAAACTGTCCGGGAGGTTTGGGGGGCCACAAGTTCAAGATGAATCAGTAGTACATGGTGGCACCCCAAAAATTTTAATGCATTTGGAAGGGCTTTGCTTCCAGGAACAGGCAAGTGATGGACCCATTGTCCTCTGCCTCCATCAGAATTTACATGGAGAGGTGTGTTCAGTTCCAGATATCACAGCTTAAAGACATTGGTAAACTGGATGGTCCAGCAGACCTGAAATCAGGAAGACTCATCTTCAAATCAGTTTCTAGCTACGTGACCCTGGGCAAGTCACTTAACCCATTTGCCTCAGTTTCCTCATCTTTCAAATGAGCTGGAGAAGGAAATGGCAAACCAGTCCCGTATCTGCCAAGGCCGGGTCATGAAGAGTCTAAGATTAAAATGAAAAATGTATTATATTTTATAAGATTTGTTCATAATCACTTGAAGTAAAAGGAATAAAAGACAAAAAGTAAAAGCCTGAGTAAAGAGAAGTTTTCCCAGCCACGTTCGCGTGAAAAAGGGGTGAAGTCACCCACAAACTCTGTCTCCAAAACGTAAGGACTTAACGTGAGAACAAAAGAGGGATGCTGGGAGCTGGAGTCCTGGGGAGCGGATTCTAGTTACACAAGAGTCAGACACAACTGAACAGTGACTCAACAGTAACAAAAACTAGAGAGAGGTCAGAGGAAGACCACTAGGATAGTGAAGGGTCTTGAGTCCATGACATGTGGATCAGTTGAGGGAACAAACCTTGTATAACCTAGAGAAAGGGGGCTGTGGGAAGAACGTGATAACCAGGTTCACCTATTGGAAGGACTGTCCTACTGGGGAGGGAATGGGCTGTTCCATGTGGCTCCAGAGGTCAAGCTAGAAGTGATGGGTACAAGTTGAAAGAGGCCAACTAAGGCTGGATGGCAACAAAAGCTTCCTAACCAAGTGGAGTTCACCACCATTCAAGTGGTCTACCTCGAGGGGGATGGGTTCTCCCTGCCCAAAGGTCTTCAGCTGGAAGCTGATTGACTACTTGCTTGGTTTTTTGTGTCTGGATGGTCTCAGGGGGCTGCTGACATCCCCTCCAACTCTCAAGGTTGGGAATTCTTTGATTTTACAGAGCAAAACTTTAAACAACTTAAAAATGGCGGGCGCCAAACCGTCTTGCCTTGAGTATCCCAGCGCCATCCTTCTGATGCTAACCTGCTTACTCAGGGCAAACCTGAGTGTATTATTCTCCTTCCTCCCTTCCCAGCTCCCCTTCCCATTCTCAAGGGAGGCCAAGACTGATCTGAGGGAAGCTGCAAATTGTGCACCAGCTCTGTTTTTCACTTGAGGTCACTCCAAGAGATACATTAAAGGAAACAACAAGAAAAGCTACCCTGGCAAGAGTTCCCCTCTGCATGTGGAGTCATGAGTTTGGCATTTTCCTGGCTGGCATCGGTTGACATTTTTATGGACGGTTCCAGCAGGGAGCAAGCAGACCTGCCGCCAACACCTCCTCAGCACAGAGGTACTTCAGGTTTCCCCAAAGCATCAAGTATTGTCTCAATAATGGACTCTTTTTCCTGCCTCTTGAGGATTTTCTGGATGTCGCCATTGTGAACCTTCTGGCTGGGTCCTTCTGTGTGTCCATTTCTTCTGGATCATACCCCAGAGGGGCATGGTCCTGTCGTAGAGAGACAGTTGGCCCCAAATCTGGTCAGATCTGGATTCAAGTCCAGCCTCCCTCAGTTCTTGCCCAGGCCATCACCCCTGCACTAGCTCCCATCTTGACCTTCTGTCTCTAAACTGTCCCCTTCTCCTGAGTCCCTCGTCTCCTTGTTCTGTCACCAATCTGGCCCTGAGAGACTCTACCCTCTACTGCTTTCACTTCTACTCTTGTGCTGCTGAAGAAGCTTGAGGAAATCATTTTTAAAATCTGCAATCAATCTGGTCTCACACACTTCCTAGCTGTGTGACCCTGGCCAAGTCACTTGACACTCATTGCCTAGCCCTCTCTGCTCTTCTACCTTGGAATTAATATACAATATTGATTCTAAGACAGGAGGTAAGGTTTAAAAAATCTGTGCTGAGTTCCTCTAAATTTATTTTCTATAATCTCATCTGAGCCCTCACTGCAGCAAGGCAATCATTCTGGGACCAGTCCTAATTCATCCTGTCTACATCTTCTTTGCCTGTGGTCTCCCCAATTATACAGGGAGCTTCTTAAGGGCAGGGACTTTTTCCTTTCTTGCTATCCCCAGAGCTTAGCACAATGCTCAATAAGTCCTATATGACTGGCTGCATGACCTGGGTAAGTCACATAACCCTTCTATATTCTAGTCAACTCTCTAAGATGAAGTTGAAAGGCTATCATTTGTAGAGGAAGTTCCTCATTTGGGAGTTCCCCATCCCAATAATATCTGAGGTTCCATTCCCATTTCCCTCCAGTGCAAGAGGATGCTCTGCGCATGGCAGGATTCCACCTGTGAATCCAAAAGGACATTAGTTTCAGAATGGAAACTTTCCAAGATGGTGGCTCAGCATAGAGTATAGAGTTCTGGGATTGGGACTAGAAAACCTGGGTTTGGCTCCTGTCTCTGATACCTCCTGGTTGTTTAAGCCTGGATGAGTCTCTTTACTTTTGTGACTTGGTTTCCAAATCTGTAAGATGAGGGGGTCAGACTCGATGGCCTCTAAGATCCCATCCAGTCCTAAATCTACAATCTTTTGTGAAAATGGAATTCACTTTGGAAGGAATTCTACCCTCAGAATCTTTTCTGGCTTCAAAAAATATTTTTTTGTCTTTCATCCTCAAAATGGCCCAGTGGCCCACCTTTATAGGCAGAGAAAACTGAGGCACATGGACATCGAGACTGGTTCAGATGGAAAGGACTCCATCTAGCCACCTCATCAGGGGACCTCGAGTTCAGGGCATAAATACAAGGAGGCAGAGGCAGCCAGAAGTCAGAAGCAGAGAATGAGAAGAGTCAATGTCTGGGAACACTGGAAAGAGGTCAGACACAAAGGCCATCCCGAGACCAAGGAAAGTAGCCAAGGCTCAGAGAGTCCACAGGAGAGGAAGAGCCAAACAACATGGGCCAAGAGGCTCACGGTCCCAGCCTCAGACACTTTACTCTGGCTGTCCCGGGGAAAGCCTCCCCACGGAAGGCTTGGCCTAGGCTTGAAGAGTACAAGAAGCCGTTGGCAGTGGCTGACTTGGGCTGACTGTAGAAGCCAGGATAAACAGTTGTTCCTAGGAAGCACATCTCTCTTGGCATCCTGCCTTCATACAGCCATCCTAGGAGATCGTCATTCTTTTTCGAAGCTCTCCAGAGATGCAGCTCTACAACCAGCCTCACCCAAGGAGGTGACCCATCTCCAGCTAAACTCTTCCTATCCAACTCAATCAATGAATGAACGCACTTAGCACAGTCTCTGGCACACAGTAGGTGCTTAATAAATGCTGATCGAATGAATGAATGAATGAATGAATGAATGAATGAATGAATGAAAGCACTTACTTTGCACTAGTACACACAGAAGTCGTCCTTGCCTCAGTGAGTTCATACTGCAATTGTGGAAGGCAGCCCGTGGAGGACAGGTTGGCCACTATCGAATTGAAGGACAGGTTGATGGGTTTGGTCATCCATGGACAGTGATGAACCAACATTTTAGTAGAATGTAAGCTTCCCGAGGTCAGGGATTATTTCATTTTTGTCTTTGTATCTAAAACACCCTCAGCAAGTGCCTAGCACAGAGCAGGTACTTGGGTGTTGGTGTGTTCATTAGAGTTCATCCATGATGCTTCTTTCAACATGGTGCCATGATGGGGTGGGGCATGGCCGTGGGTCTTAAAGGGTGTGATTGGAGAGCAGAAGTTCTGAATACTGTGTCCTGTGGAGGACGTGTGTTCACTGATCCCTAAGGAATTCAGAGAAAATAAGCAGAGAGGGAGTCGAGCTGGACATTTTGGGGCATTCCCCTAAGTTGGGTGCTCTTCATCTTTTTGGGGTCGTGTTCCTCTTGGGCTGTCTGGTAGAGCCTGGGGACCCCTTCCCAGCGTCACGTTTTTAAGCAGTTAGAGGAAATGCTCAATTTCAGTTAGACATTCGTGAAAATAAAGATGTCATCGTCCCGTCCAAGTTCACAGCCCCAATGAAACGTATTCCTCCTGGGCTTGTGGACCCCAGGTTAAGAGCTCCTGATCTAAAGAAAAATACCGTCAATGTGCCCAACCAATGGCTAAATGCCTTCCAGAGTTCACAGACAAGTCACAGGAGGAGAAAATGTGGATGGACTGTAAATTTGTCCTTCAAACAGAGCATCCACACGGAGGAGGTCATAAAGCATCATCAGCCAACAAGAGAAGAGAGACACAAAGATGGCTTTCCACAGCCACAGCAAGTAGTGAATTGTTGTTCTTTTAAACCACCACAACAAAGAAAATCCAGCATTTTCCTTCTGGTCTGCCAACTTCCTTTCTTCCCGGCTTATTTCCCAGTCCCAAATGGTTCAGTGCTAGTATAGGGCTATTATCTTCATTCTCATTCTTTTAAAATGTCAACACGCCTTTGAAGAACTGACTGTGGCCTTCGGTTCAAATCCGGCCTCAGACACTTCCCAGCTGTGTGACCCTGGGCAAGTCACTTCACCTCCATTGTTCTGCCTTGGAACCAGTACACAGTATTGACTCCAAGATAGAAGGTGAGGGTTTAAAAAAAGAGAGAGAACTAAATCCAAGTTTAAACCCACCTCCAACATTTACTCAGTCCATGACTATCGACAAAGCAGTTCAAACTCTCTGAACCTCATCTTTCTCATCTCTGTAAAATGGGTGTGATAATAATTGTGCTGCCTCCTGGGTTTATTGTGAAGGAAAGGGTCTTGAAGCCTGAAAGGTCAATAGAAAAGAGTTAATAATATAAGGTTAAATCAAGTCTTTCCTCATTAGAAAAAAATATCCATCATCCAAATTCTTGGACATCCTTAATCTTCAGAAAGATCAAAAATACAAAGGGGATCCCACTGGATTTGGGGTCTGACTCCATTTTAAAATCTTATTTCTTTCTGTTACTTTCTGTAGGATCTTGGGCAAGTCACTTTCACTCTATAAGTCTCAGTTTCTTCATTTGTAAAATTAAAAAGTCAGAATAAATGATGTCCCTGGCTCTAAATCTATGCTATCATGAATGTAACTCCCCTACTTTCCTCTCTTCCAAAGAAGGAAGGACAAAAATAAATATTTATTAAGAACCTATTATGTGCTATACACTTTATAAATATTATCTTTTTTGATCTTCACAAAAACCCTGGGAGGTAGGTGCTGTTTTTATCCTCATTTTACATTTAAGGAAACCAAGGCAGACAGAGGTTACGTGACTTGCCTAGGGTCACACAGTAAATATTGGAGGCTAGATTTGAACTCAAATATTCTTGATTCTAGACTCATTGTTCTATCCACTGCACCACCTGGCTGCCTCTAACACATTTTCTTTAGTCAGAATAGTTTGGAGTTATTTGTGGACGTGTCAAAACATATGTCCCATGAATAACTGGAAAGAAAACTGGATTACTGTAGTAGAGTCTCCACTCTGGCGGAGGTAGCCCCACCGATGTCTGTAATGGAAACACTAAGGAAAAGAACTTAAACCCTGAAGAAGGGTGTGGATGAAAGAGAAAAGGGCCCACCTTGGGAGAAGGGGAGATCTGGGCTCACAGAAGGGATTGTTTCCATTCCCAGATGCTCAGGGTGCTGCCGCCACACATCCAATTCTTCAGGTTGATGCTTTCCAAATTGTTGCCAAGACAACCTTCCCGTTTTCCACAACATGGAGAGAATTAGGTGTTACCTGGAGTCTGGACAGAAGGTTGCTCAATTCTCCGCTTCCATCAGTTCCAGGAGCCCTGAAATGACTGTTCCTAAAGATCCCCGAGGAGAGGGATTCCACAGGCATTGACTCAGCATCTTTGGGTACTTCAATCAATATTACTAGAGGGCTGTCTGTCTCAGGGAAGTGACCTACCAACACCACTAACCCACAGTATCTACTACTTTTTCCTGCTTCTAAGGAGAAGCTTCTGTCTAAACAGGCAGTGTAGAAAGAGCTCTGGTTCTAGAGTCAGAAGACCTGAGTTCAAATCTTGTCTCTGACATTAATTTCACTACCTATACTTGGGCAAATCACTGTCTTTGTTGGACTCAGTTTCCTCCTCTGTAAAATGAGGGAGAGGTTGGACTAGATAATCTCTAAGGTTCCTTCTAGATTTACAATCTTAAATCAAGGAGGGGAGAGATTGAGGAGTAGTTTCCAACCTTTGGGAGCATAAGAACCCCTTTATAACATCAAAAGCTTGAGTAAATCCTAATGCAACCATTATTATAATATTAGCTGAGAAAATACATACTGACAACTCAAAATCATTTTTAAATGAATCTGTATTTTATCAGTTGGGTCATCTAGTGATACTTATTTTCTATACTTTAATATTTTGTTTTTATTGTAATTATTCATATTTCTATATGTTAATATTTTATTTTCCCCCAATTACATGTAAACATTTTTACACTGTTTTTTTGAAATTTTGAGTTCCAAGTTTTCCCTTTCCTTCCCCTCCTCCTCCCTGAGATAACAAGCAGTTTGATACAGGTTATATATGTGTAGACATGCAAAATGTATTTCTATATTGGTCATGTTGTAAAAGAAAACAGAGACAAAAGAACAAGAAAAATAAAAAAGCTTTAAAAATAGGCATCTACCTATATTATATATATATATATATATATATATATATATATATATATATATATATATATATATATATATATATATATATATATATATATATATACCTGGTGAACCAGGGCTTTGCTCACCCAGCATGTGAAGACTGCTTTGGCGGAACAGGCGGAAGAAACCAATAAGAAGATTCAACAGCTGAGAGGGCGACGCAGCAAAGCACTGTGGAGTGCTTAGGGCGTGATGGAGCACAAAGGACAACACGGCCATCCAATGCAGCTGAGGAAGTCTCCAGGTGTAACGACTTTTTGTGCCACTGGACCCAGGCTTCCAACGCCGAGAGAGGGGGACTGTCTCTGTGCATCGGCTTTTCCGCTTAAATCTCCTTCATGCACAAGTGTCTTTGTGCACACTCATCTACATCACAGATGAAAACGCACAAAGACAATCATCATCCTCGGTTACCGAGAGACTACTACCATTACTACGTAATACTATGTTACAAATATTATCTAGTTTTTTCATCACAACAACCCTAGGAGGTAGGTCCTATTATTCTCCCCATTTTACAGATGAGGAAACTGAAGCAGATAGTGGTTCATGACTTGCCCAAAGGTTATACAGCTAGTAAAAGTCTGAGGCTAGCTTTGAACTTTAGCCTTCCTGACTCTGAACTCTGGCACCATCTAGCTGTCAAGTTGGGTTTATACTGTTGGACTCTCTATCATTTTACAGTATTTGAAACTCCTATTAAATTAATTGGGTTGATTTTTTTTCTTGTCATTTCTTTAGCAACTCTGGGCTGACTTCAAGGTTGTTAGAACCCAAGAATAATTGAGATTTCACTTCCTTTCCCCTGCATGCACTTTAGCTCATGTGGTCTGAAACGAGTGATTTTATTCGATATTAATCTGAAACTCAACCACCAAATGGATTTCATCGAGGCTGTTGTAAATTCCACCACCAGAAAACGTGATAAATAGCCGATGTCACCAGAAATTTATGTCTGGTTTGGAAACCCATTATCTTGGGGGTCTGTTGCATAGTGTGATTCACTGAATGGTCAAGGCCTCCTCCAAGCCAAGATTTCTCTGTATTGATTTTACAGTGTTATTACGGCAAACCAGAATCTCGATGCTTTGCTGAAACAATGCTACAAAGCCAAAACCAGCCTTGTTGATCTCTGGCATGAAGGAAATGTGCTCTAAAAGGCTCCAGAATCTTGGGCTGGTGTTCAGCTTTCTTTTATCATCATCATCATCATCTTCTTCTCCTTCTACTCCTCTTTCTCCTCCTCTTCCTCCTCCTCCTCCTCTCCTCCTCTCCTTCTCCTTCTTCTTCTTCTTCTTCTTCTTTCTTCTTCTTTCTTCTTCTTCTTCTTCTTTCTTCTTCTTTCTTCTTCTTCTTCTTCTTCTTTTTCTTCTTCTTCTTCTTCTTCTTCTTCTTCTTCTTCTTCTTCTTCTTCTTCTTCTTCTTCTTCTTCTTCTTCTTCTTCTTCTTCTTCTTCTTCTTCTTCTTCTTCTTCTTCTTCATCACTATCTTGTTTTACTTAGCATTCTAAGAAAGAACAAAACCTAGAGTCTCTTCTCTTCCTCTCCTCAACCCATGTCCCTACACTTAACACAAAATCAAGGAAAGATAATGGCAGCCACTCATTGGACTAAGAGAAGGCACTTTGGGAACCACATTCCCCAAATTTTTCATTTTGTGTTTATTTTAAATTTTTGTGTTTAACAGAAGAAAAAACAACTGCTTGAATACATGGTTCGAGGGGATACGGCCGGGGTTGGAGACTCTAAAGGAACATCCTAGTGCAAACACCAACAACATGGAAATGGGTTCTGATCAAGGACACATGTAATACCCAGTGGAATTGGGTGTCAGCTATGGGAAAGGGAGGGAAAGGGGGGGAGGGAAATAATGTAAATATTGTAACCAAGGAATAATGTTCTAAATTGGCTAATTAAATTAATTTTAAAAAATAAAATAAAATTTGTGTTTATTTTTAAATTTTTTAAAATATGTTTCCTTGATTATTGTCATTTACCATGAGGGTGCCTTGGATTGAACCTTCCTAGTCACAGTGAAAAATAATTTTTTTATTTTTATCTTCATTTTATTCCAATAACCAATTTACACATAAGTTTTCTAAAGTTACATGATTCATATTGTCTCCTTCCCTTCTTCCTTGCCCCCTCCTGGAGTTGACAAGCCATTCCACTGAGTTATTCATATATTATCAACAGTAAAAAATAATTAAACAAAAATCCCACAATAGAAATGTTTTTTGCAAATATCTGCCCCTTCCTTTTAGAGAGGATCAGAGGCATGAGTGTTTAGGGCAGGAAAGCCCTTAGAGGCCATCGAGTCCAACCCCTTCATCTTATAGATAAGGAAATCAGATAGGGAAACTGAGACCACACAGACAGTAGGTAGGAGAACTGGGATGGGAACCCACCCAACTCCATACTCTTTCTTCTTTGTTGGAGACCCAGCTGAAGTTTCAAATAGGCAAAATCAATTCTGTTATTTATATGACATGTCTATAACTGCCAAGAAAACAAATGCCACCTTAGGCTTCATTTCAAGAGGTAACACATCTGGGAAAAAGAAGAGGATGGTCCTGTTGTCCTTTGCCCAGCTAACCTCATTACCAGCTAACCTCATTAAATTTCCTTAGCTTAATAAATGCTAACTGATAGGGGCATTTAGGTGGCTCAGTAGATAGAGAACCATGTCTGGAGGCAGGAGATCCTGGATTCAAATTTGGTCTCAGACACTTCCCAGCTGTGTGACCCTGGACAAGTCACTTAACCCCCGTTGCCTAGTTCTTACGGCTCTTCTGCCTTGGAACCAATACCCAGTATTAATCCTAAGATGGAAGGGGAGGTTTTAAAAAAATTAAAAATAAATGCAAGGATAAGATGGTGTGGATGAAAGTAATGACCACACTAATGAGATCATAGATCCATTTTTTTAAAGGATTAATTAACCAGAATATGAATTTATTGAACTTCCCTTCCTTGGGACATTCCAGATAACAGAAATTATACTGTTTCTTGAAGACTAATATTTTCAATCATCCATCTACTCAGCAGTGATTATTTGAAGCTCAATACTTTGACCCAAAGATAGACCCAACTTTCCCATTCTCTAATAGCCTGGCCAGAATTCCTTTTGAAGACCATAATAGACGTCTTTGGGTCAAGATTTCTAAATCCTCACCTGTTCCTTTTGGTGCCCATGACCATCCCCATGGTAGGCAGTTCAGGAATTATTATCCCTTTGAAAGATGAGGAAGCAAAGGCTGAGGAAGATGAAGTGGCCCGAGGTCCCGAGGACGGTCCAGCTCGGACATCTCCTAATGTCTCTTTCGCCTAGAGAGTAAGGAGCCAACCCTAGAGTTGAACTCATGACTTTGGACTCCAAGTCCAGAACCTCCTCCGACACTCCAGCTGCCCCTGCCAAATGAACTTATTGTCCCCAAGCAATCTGGAGGACATGGGTGATTCTTCCAAGTTCTTAGGTTACTCTAAGTGGTGTCCTCATCAAATCTCCTTGGAACGGGCAAAAGTATCTTCGCTAAATCGAAATCGAATGGTTAAGACTTTGGGGAAGCTGGGGTGGCCCTGCTTATGTTCACATTATCACAGTGTAAGGATGATGGCACGTGGTGAGGACCCTAAAGGCTGGAGCTCATCGAAGCACATTTGGGGGTTCTTTCCTGCATCCCTTTGGGTTCCACAGCAAACCTCGCTAAAAGCCAGCAAGGATTCTTGAGATTTTCCACTTAAAACAGTAAGGAAAGCCCTTTCCCATTTCAGACCAAGGGTTATATCGTAGAGAGCTTGACAGGAGGATGGACACGACTCCAAGAAGAAGTGAGATGCCCCTTGGATGGAGCGAGATGCCAGGCAGATCAAAGGGTCAAAAATGAATATTGGACCAATTAACTGGTTTCCAGTGCAAGTGACAAATGGTGGGACATAGCATTCTGTAATTTGGTCTACAGAAAGGCATTGATTTGTATGGATATGACAGGTCAGTCAACCAAGAAAAGTATATTAAGGAAAGATAGATGGATGGATGGATGGATAGATGGACAGATAGATGAATACATGGATAGATGACAGACAGACAGATAGATATAATTATATAGTGTGTCCCAAAAGTCCCAGTTCAGTCTTAATAACTCAGTGCAGTCTTTAATAACTTAGGATACACATGTATGTGTGTATATATACACATGTGTATGTATATATAAATGTGTGTACACATATACAGCTAAGTGGTACAATGGATATAAGGCTAGACTTTGAGTCAGGAAGACCAGAGTTCAAGTCCAGCCTCAGATACTTACTAGTTATGTGATCCTGAGCAAGTCACTTCACTTCCATCTGCCTCAGTTTCTTCCACTATACAATAGGGATAATAATAATACCTACCTACAGAGTAGTTATGAGGATCAAATGAGATCATATTTGTAAAGCACTTTACATATCTTAAAGCTAGCTATTATGATTGCTAAGTCTAAAATTTTTTAGAAACTAAGAAACTTAAAAATCATTCTAAAGCAATATGTTAAATTAGAGGCACATGCCATAGCAGACAAGGAATTGGGCTAGGATAACCAGTGGATGGAGAGCCAGACCCAGAAATGGAAGGTCCTGGGCTCCAATCTGGCCTCAGATAGTTCCTAGCTGGGTGACCCTGGATATGTCATTTAACCCCCATTGCCTAGCCCTTGCCACTCTTCTGCCTTAGCATCAATATACATGAAAGGAAAAGGTTGTTTAAAAAAAAAAGAAAAGAAAGAATTGGGTTTAAAGTCAGGAAGATTTTATTTCTGTTCATTTCTAATATTTGCAATCTATATGACCCTGGACAAGTCACTTACTATGCCTTGATCAGCTCCTTATAGGGCTTATCAACTAAGTCATCTGTGGATCGTGAGTGGCTTTGGGAGACGGAACTCCTATGCCAGGAGCTCCTTCCACTATGGTAATACCAGTTCCTTCTGTGTTTACATATTTTAAGCCCATTAGAAGATGAGCTCTCCCTCCACTCCTTCCTTTGATCTGCCAAGGTCCCTTTCTGAACAGACCTCTGGAAATCAATCCATTCCCAAAGTGGCTCTCTGCCCATAAACCTGGCCAGGATGAGATCATTGGAGAGATTAGGCTTTGGGACAAGCAATTACTTTTTCTTTTAAAATTTGGAAGAGGTTCTGTGACATCAATTTTCAAGATGTCGATCCTCCATTTGCCTAATTTATTAACAGCTTTTGTGTTGTTACAGTTGTATGCCATCCTCTGTGTCTCCTTTTATACTCAGGTCAGTTGTGTTTCTCTCAGAAGGGTCCAGATTCAGTGAGCATTTATTAAGCACCCACTGTATGAGAGGCATTGCACTGTTTCTTGGAGCTTCAGAAAGAAAACTCACACAGTTATTGGCATCAAGGAGCTCACGTTCTACTGGGAAGGAAGTGGCTCCTAGACACAGATAAATAAATACAATATATAATCAGAGTAAAGAGCTAATGGGGAGGAGGAAGGAAACAGTACCTGAGCTGTTTGGAATAGATTCCAAGAGGAGGTAGGGATGAGGGGTGAAGCAGGGGGAACAGCTTGAGCAAAGATCTGGATATGATGGACCTACTTCAGCAGCCCTAGATATAGGTGGTGAGGACCCAGGTGAGAGTGGTGGTTCTGTGAGTGGAGAGAAGGGCGCTGGTACAGAACTGTGGAGGTAGTGATGAACAAGATTTGGGAACTGATTCTGGGATGGGAGGGAGATGAGAGGCAGATGCTGCTGCATCGAGAAACTGGATGCCTCTCTTAATTGCAAAAGAATATTTTGGAAGAGGGTTTGTTAAGTGCCTACTATATGCCAAGCACTGTGCTAAGCACTTTACAGGTAATATCTCAACTCCAGAATATTCCATTTATAGAATCTCTTCCTTCAAGCACCTATGGCTTATGAGAAACATGGAGAAACTGAGGCATACTAAAGAATACTGATGAACTTTTATCAGGATTAAGTATTTTAACAATTTTGATTTGTTTTATACAATTGATGTGATGGTTTTATCTATATTTTGTTTTTATTTTATTTAATGTATTTACTGTATTATGTATTCAATTTATGTTTTTATAATTATAATAAAATCATTATTTTATTCTATTGGTTATTTATTATTCAGAAAGTATCCCATTATTATATCTGTGTTTATTAATATGTAAAAATATCCATTTTTACCCAGTTTTACTCACAAAGAGAACAAAGAATTTAATGGGAAATGGCAGAGACCAAGCCCCCTCCCCCAAAATTATAGCCTCTCCTTTCCTAGAAGGAACAACATCTGAGGAGGGGACTAGAAGGCTAGAAAGTCATCCAAGAGGAAGGAAATCAGGTGGGATGGGAGAAGTTATTCTGAGGCTTCCAGTTTTTTTCTCAGTTTATTTTTTATGGAGAGGGCACAAAGCACACGATACAGCAAAGAATCGGCCATTCCATGTAAGAGCTATGTCTGAGTTTTACAACTGCTCTGCTAACTGAACTTGGCATGTGATGGTTCCCATCTTCATCCATCATGGGAGTGTCCTAGGCAAAACATGTTCAGCCTGTGGGAATATTTTCCAGGTTCAGATAAGTAATCTGGTGCCACGGGATGAGAATCGCTTCATTAGAAGGTCAAATGGAAGCATGGCAGCCGAATTGTACAGCGTTTCCCACATGTTGTATCGAGCTTCTGCTGAGCACCTTCAGTGAGGAACCTTAGCTAAATGGCTCCATGCCCCGTGGAAAAATGGGCTTTGCTTGCACAGACCTAGATCTAGTCAACGAAAGCCAAGGAGGTGCCGTATTAGGAGGACCTTTCTACAACCTCGGAAGGTCGTCTTGGAAGAAGACCTCTCAAAGCCATGTCACGGCTCTATCCAACTTGGCATGCCCATTGCCGCAGGGCTTGGGGAAAGGCAAAGAGGGAACCTTTGTTGCGTTCGGCTATGGAGGGCAATGAAAGAATGGCTCTCGTTAGCCAGGGAGGCACAGGACGGGCATGGGCTTGTTGGCATAGGATTTAGGCAGGGTGAGTTAGAGGGCAGAGCTGGGGTGATGGCAGGGGGTGAAGGGGTAGCTGGAGCTGGGTAAAGAAGAGGAGGTTGGATCTCTCACCAAACCTTCCCAGTTACTGGGTCCTGCACCAAAACAGCGTTAATTAGCTGAAAGCTGAGATCAGCGCCCATGATGAAAAGGTACCGTACGTAAGCCAAGCCTGAGGTCGAGGGCGAGTGACGCAGATGGCAGACACCAGAACCTCCAGTTATTAAATATTCCTAATGAAATAATTGTTTGTTGAATCCTGGCCGATTGCAACATGCATGAAGTCAACCTTTGCCGTCATCACTGCCGGGTGTGAATACATGAGCTCCCTCCCACACAGCCTGCTCTCAAGGGAAATGGGGAAGCAAGGCAGAACAAAGGCTGTGTTCCCCTTTACTTAGGCTGAGAGACATAAATGGGGATATTAAATGAGAGATGCACGTTCATCTAAACCTGAATTTTCTAGCTAGAAGCTGTGTCTCTTCTCTCTCATCTCAAGAGACTGCTAATTGTATTTTAATGGGAGCTTTGGAGGAATAAGGAATAAAAATGGAATCTAGCAAAATTATTCAACTAAAAAAGACCTGGGGACTCTAGGGCCATAGAGCAAGTCAAAAGAGAATATGTTTGGCTCTTGGGTCGGAGGCACTGGATTCAAATCCTACCCTGGGCATGTATACCCTGTATGATTTTGGCAAGTTCTTTAACTTCCCTGGACCTGTTTCCTCATCTGTAAAATGAAAGAGTTGAATTGGATGACCCTTGTCATTCTAGATCGAAGATCCTGTGTGTCAGTGGGGTTACCTGGGGGTGGCCACAAAAGCCACCAAAGGCATAGTGTGCAGAACTTGGAAAATGAGTATATTTTGTACATTTTTGTATATTATATATTTTGTCCTTGAATAAGCTCTCCGTTGATAATTGATTGATTGACCTGCTCAGAGCAGATCTTATTTCTATTCTGGGAAACAAATTTTAGGAAGAATGAAATGCAGAAAATGTAGAAAGAATGCTGTATTTACAAACTAGGACATATCCTGAGCAGGGCAACCAGCTTCATTCATGCGTATGGATTGGAGCAACTGGGAAGGATCAACATGATGAAGAGAAGACTCAAGGGAAGAAGGATAGTCATCTTCCAAGTATTTAAATAACCATCATGAGGGCAGGTAGGTGGCTCAATGGATAGAAAGCCAGACCTAGAGATGAGAGGTTCTAGGTTCAAATCTGCCCTCAGATACTTCCTAGCTGTGTGACCCTGGACAAGTCATTTAACCCCCATGGCCCAGCCCTTACCATTCTTCTGCCTTGGAACCAATACATGATGAAAGGAATGTGTTTGTTTGTTTTTTTAAATAAAAACATCATTTAGAAAAAGAAGGTTTGTTCCTCTTCACCCCAAAGGGTATAATTAAGAGAGGAGGGGCAGAAACGTGGTAGATATATTTGAGTAATAGAAGTAACTGTTTACTCACAATTAGAACTCTCCAAAAAAAAAAAGAACAAGTCACCTTAGAAAGCAATAATGGGTTCTCCCTTCAAGAAGGATTTTTACACAAAAGCTACTTGTCCATTGGGGTAGCTAGGTGGCACAGTGAATAGAGTTCTGGGACTGGAGTCAGGAAGACATCTTCCTGAGTTCAAATCCAGCTTCAGACATTTACTAGCTGAGTGGTCCTGGGCAAGTCACTTATCCCAGTTTGCCTTGGTTTTCTCATCTGTAAAATGAGCTAGAGAAGGAGATGCCCAACCACTCCAGTATCTCTGCCAAGAAAACCCAAATGGGGTCTTGAAGAATCAGTCACAACTGAAAAATGATTTACCAACCACAAAAGATGTCCATTCGCCGGAGTATCACACAGAGGATTGCAATTTGGCTATTTATTGAATCTGATGGTCACTGAGGTCTCTTCAATTCTTAGGTCTATGAAGTGTTGATTCAAGAAACTTGCAAATGCAAAACGTAGTATTGATTCACCTGCACATAGAGGGTATTTAGAGTCAACAGGTATTTTTATAATGAGGTTTTTATTTGGCAACTTGAAAAATAATGGCATTTGGGGAGCTTGCCTGGTGTTTATTTTTCATTGCATGCCTTCTAGTTTTATTACAAATGAATGAGGTCTGTGACTTTTTGAGGCAGGAAAAAAAAACTTGATTAACAAGCAAACGTGGTCTTTGAATGCCTTAATCTGGACCTGCGTTCCGTGGAGTGCCACGGGCAGCCAAGGGGTCAGAATACCGTGACACGTTTGTCTTTTAAAAAGCAAAATATTTAAAGCCAACCTCATTTTTACGGTTCATTATTCCACTCCCATTTAGCTCGCGGTTTAAAGCCTCCCTTTATTTACAGTCCTGGGCCATATAAATTTCGAAGCTGAATATAGTGGGGTTGTGCAGATTATTAGGCTTTGGGGGCAATGAAATATTTTATTGGGGGGTTTTAATTTTTAAAGCAAGCAAAAGCAAATCAGGAAGAATGTCTTTCATCAACTCATGGCTCAAAAATGCTACGTTGAGCTTCCAAACACATATGTAAGAGCAGCCCAATTTGGGAGAAAGAGGAGCAGATCCTGAGTCAAGAGTTCAGAATTCTGGGTCCAACTCTCCTATCTAACTGACAAATCACTTAACAGGCTCTATTTGTTAAGGTGAAGGGATGAGGTTGGATGATGGCCCCAACCATGGTCTCTTCCTGGTCCAGCGTTCCATGATTCCCTGAAATACACCCGCATGAAATTGCACACTGGAGGTTCCATGGCATCCTACATACAGAAGGGTCTCCCCATGCTTTGGTTGGGACCCCATAATGGGGCAAGGGGGGTGGAGAATGGGTTTCTCCAGTAAAACTCTCAAGGGAAGTTCCATGGAGAAACATTGGGCTTGGAGGCAAAAGAACTTTTTCTTACTCTAATTTCTGTTTTTAACTCAGTGTAGGACCTTGGGAGCCCCACTTTACTTCTGAGGGCGTCTGCTTCCTCATTTGCAAAAGGACGGAGTTGAACTACGGGACTTCTAAGGTCTCTTTCAGCTTTAAATCATTTGTTTAAACAACCCACACACACACACTCTGTATGTGCTTACATCTTGACATTTCACAATTAATTAAAAGATGCTGAAAAGACACAACGCCATTGTGTTTAAAGATGTTTTCAATTGACCTGGTAGACCCCAAAATCACCTCATTATCCCTTTTAAAGTAACCAATTAAAAACCACTTAATTGGTAGCTAGAGAGACAGTTGGGGGGGCACCATGGACCCAGCATCAGGAAACCCCAGATTTGACCTTCCACACTTACTTGTGCCGTCCTCCATTTTCTCATCCTCTCATATAAGAATAATAATATCACCTGCTTCCCAGGGTCATAGTGAGGGGGAAATTAGATAATATTTGTAAGGCATATTTGAAAATATTTGAAAACCTCAGATCGCCATATAAATGTGAGCTATTATTATTGTGATGGTGACGATGATGAGATGATGATGATGATGATGTATCTACTATGTGCTAGATACTGTTATGGGCTTTGGAAATACAAATAAAAAGAATAAGAGAGTCCCTATTCTCTAGGAGTTTTAAGATTCATTAGAAGGAAATATATAAATATTTAGACACATAGATCCCTGGGTCAATGGCCCTCTGATAATAAACCTCAGGCAAGACATAGAATGGAGAGGTGTGCTTACTTGTGATGGAGGCCCAGCAGAGAGTAATGGTCAAAGAGAGATTCCCAGTGGATAATAAGGTCCTCCATATGCTCTCGTCTGAAGATGACATCCTGTAGGCCTCCCCAGAGACTCCTAGAAGAGTTCTATAATCACACAGAGGTGTTTGGTCTAACCATCCACACAGGAAACATCAAGCGGATGAAGAGTTTCTAGTGTCCAGCTTCCAACAACATTTGCATGGATGCCCTACAGAGCCGGTCCAACAGTGTGTCTATCTGGGATAGGAAATAAAGAAGGCCAATGTGCTGGTCCCAGGGTTAAATAAGAGAAGGAGAGGATGCTAGATTGTTCTGGGGAAATAGGAATGTTCTTTCATTGCTTCTCAAAGCAAAGACTTATCTTTTCAATACTAACTTCTTACTGGCATTTCCATTAAGCAGTAAGAGACGACGTGCACCACTGCCTCCAGAAACTAAAAATGAGGACCATCCAGTGCCCAATAGACAGGTGCCATCATGGGCAACAATGAACCCTGAAGGACAAGAGGGATGGGCCTTGTCAAGTAATTATAGGAGAGCAAGAAAAGTGGGGGCAGCCATGTGGCAAGAGTGATGGATGACAGATGGGCAAGCAGGGTGTCCTCCTGGTACCTTGTTCAGAGAAAGCAGGAAAGGCCTTCAGTACGCTGGGTGAACCCTAGTGTAGGATTTATGGGAAGACTCAGACAAGAGATACACAGGATAACTGAGCATGGGTTGATTGATCGTCAGAATAAACCTCCAAATCCCTGAGATTCCAGATCCATTCCTTTATCAATAGATTAGAAGCTACTTGAGGGCAGGGACTCTCTCCCTGGCATCTAGAAAGGTACCTGGTAGGACAAATACTTACTCATTCTCCTGGTTCTCTCTGCAGACCTCCTGGACACCATTGATCACTCCCTTCCTTCCTGCTCTCCAGGTTTTCAGGACACCCACTGCTTCTCCATTCCTGCTCTGTCTCCTTTGCTGGATTTTCCTCCAGGTAACACACCTTAACCACGGATGTCCCCTGTAGCTCCATCCTGGTCCCTCTTCTCTTCTCCTTCACTTGGCGATCTTATCAGCTAGCATGGATTTCATTTCCATCTTCATGGATGATTCCCAAATCTGCATTTCCTGCCCCAGCCTCTCTGCTGACCTCTAGTCTTACCTCTCTAACTGCTTTTCAGCTTTCTTGTCCAGCAGAATCTCAAACTCAGCACATCCAGAACAAAATCTTCCCTCCTAAACCCCCTCTCCCTCCTCCTTTCCTGTTACCATAAGGGGCAACATCCTCAGCTCCCCAGTCCCTCAGGCCCACAAGCTAGGAGCCTCCCAGACTCCTCACTACCTCTCCCCTACCCCATAATACCCAAGCTCTGGCAAAGGCCCAAGGACTTCATCTCTGCAGCATCTCTCCAATATCCTCCCTTCCTCCTCTGCCCCTGCCCCCACTCCGGTGCATACCTTCATCGCACCTTGTCTGAAGTATTGCAAAAACTGCTAGCAGGTGGGCCTGCCTCAAATCTGTCCCCACTCCAGCTATCCCCTATTGAGCCACTGGCATGGTTTTCCTAAAATAGAAGTCAGGTCATGTCACCCCCACACACACAATAAATTCCCATGACTCCCTATTGTCTTCAGGATCAAACACAAAATATTGTGTTTACCACTCAAAGTCCTCCATCACCTAGCCCCCTTCTACCATTCCAGTCTCCTTATACCTTGGAGCTCCCCTGTGTGCTCCTCAATCAAGCAAAGACACTTCATGGCCTTCTCTCCTGCTGCCTCTCATACCTAGAGCACTCTTCCTCCTCTCTGACTACTGACCTCTCTGGCTTCCTTTAAGTCATGACTAAAATCCCACCTTTTACAGGAATCCTTCCTCCTCCCCCACCTTAATTCCAGTGTTTTCCCTCTGGATTTCTCCCGATTTCTTCTTTATTTTTCCCTTTCTGGAGAAAGACAGAAAAGGAAGGAAGGAAGGAAGGAAGGAAGGAAGGAAGGAAGGAAGGAAGGAAGGAAGGAAGGAAGGAAGGAAGGAAGGAAGGAAGGAAGGAAGGAAGGAAGGAAGGAAGGAAGGAAGGAAGGAAGGAAGGAAGGAAGGAAGGAAGGAAGGAAGGAGGGAGGGAAGAGAGAGAAAGAGAGAGAGAAAGAGAGAAAAAGAGAGAAAGAAAGAAAGAAAGAAAGAAAGAAAGAAAGAAAGAAAGAAAGAAAGAAAGAAAGAAAGAAAGAAAGAAAGAAAGAAAGAAAGAAAGAAAGAAAGAAAGAAAGAAAGAAAGAAAGAAAGAAAGAAAGAAAGAAAGAAAGAAAGAAAGAAAGAAAGAAAGAAAGAAAGAAAGAAAGAAAGAAGGAAGGAAGGAAGGGACAGAGGGAGGGAGGGAAAACGGAAGAAAAAGTCAGCAAAAAATAACATGCCAGACAATAAAAGCAAAGCTGGCACCCATCTATCTGTGAGAGTTCAGGGAAATTTTCTTGACAGACAGGACGTGGATGAAATAATGTCCAAAGATTTCCTTCCTATTCTGGGTCTCTGCCTTCTCAGCAATCAAAAGACCTCCAAACAAACTATCAGTTCTCCCTCTTGCTTATTTCTGAAAGTGAGCTGCAGGAGCTGTGTCTCAGGACAGAGAGAGAATTGCACTACCCAAGAAGAGTTGGGCAACCCTGCCAGCTTCTCAAGTGAGATGAAATAGGAAACACTCCTAAAGACCACCGCCAGAGGGCAGATGGGCTACAGCTGGGAGAACGAGACCACCTCATTCATTTATTCATTCTTTATTGCATACCACAAACTTCAGGGAAACAATATATCCAGAGAAACGTGGCTCATACAAATTGTGCACATTATTTTAGGAAAGCAGTTTAAGAATGGAAACCAGAATTTCATCAAGGCAGCATTT
>NC_077231.1:309125858-309170446 GCF_027887165.1 Monodelphis domestica
AGCTAGCAGGAAACTTGGAAGTCATCTTGGACTTTCCAAGTTATTCAGTAATTTTAAAAAAGGCTTTCTCTGAACATTTCTAATGATATCTTGTTTTATAAATGGAGAATAGAAATTCATTTATAATGATAATAAATAGCACTTCTAGAAAGCTTCAAGGTTTGTAAAATATGTTGTAAATATTAATTCATTTGACCTGGGGGTATTGACTATAATTTTCTCTATTTTATAGATGAGGAAACTGAGGCTGAAAGAGGCTGTGACTTGCTCAGGATCACACAGTCAGGAAGTATCTGGGGCTGAATTTGAACTCAAATATTCTATCTACTCTGTCACCAAGGCAAAATAATTAGAACTCAGAGGATCACGAGTCAAGAGATGGATGATGCCTTCAAGTCCAGGAAGGAGGAAACTGAGGACTCACTCTGATTGTGTCATTCCCTTTGCTCAAAATCTTTCCATGGCTCCCACCATCTAAGTGAAGTCCAATTCTCTATCCTTCATCCTCTGGTGCCTACATGTGTGCCTGCTCCATCTTCCTCTGCTCTAGAATAATTCTGCTAAAGCACATTAGTCCTCCTTCACACTCCTCTCTTGGGATATTATCTTCAGTTGTCCCCCATGTAAACATCTCCACCTGGAGAAATGCTCCCCCTTGGTCAGGTCTTGCTCATGCTGGCTCACAGCTGATCACCCAGCTAGAACCAGCATCTCCTTTCTCCTAGGGCTGATGGGCTCTCCTGGGCACGTGTCCTGCTTTATTTCACATAATGATGCGTAGGGGATGCGCCTCATCCCCCCTGAAACTAGGGGAAAAGAGCACATCAGACCAAATTTCCCCATTCGACCTGGCATTAACAAGAGGGCTCTCGCCATTGAGGAAAGGGTCCAGGTGTGTCTGAATGTGGGCCTGGTATCTTGTGGGAGGTCAGGAGGCCAGGGAGAGGCTGTGCAGGTCAGACAGGATCTGATCTTACACTATAGAGAACTGGATTTCATGCCCCAAAGTAGAGGAGAAATTAAAAACTTGCAACCTAGAAATGAGAGGCCAGCTATTTTGTTTTTAATCTCACTTAATAAACAGGAAGCATTTCCTTTATTCTATGAAGCTCTTTCCTAACCCTCATATTGTGCTAGCAGCACTGTATGTCATGCCAACCCAGGCTCCAGGGACCACACCACAGCACTGGTGTTACAATGACTAAACATCATTTCCTTTCCTTAGAACGAAACAAAAATTAACAAATTATTTGGGGGAAGTGCGTTCGTTTCAGATGTTCTGTTCTCTGCTGAGAATAAATCAAAACCAAACCATGGATGAGAATTCATACTTGGCTTCTCTATAAGACAAAAAGGAGACTTGGAGGGGAGATAAAGTGATGTAGTGGGTAAAAAAAAAAGAATTCAAGGACCTTGGGACTCACGAAGTCTTGGAGGCATGAGTTCACACAATCCCAGATGTTAGAGCCAGAAGGGACTTCAGAAGTCATTTAGTTGTGTCCCTTCATTTTACAGATGATGAAACCAAGACCCAGAGAGATGACTTGCCCAAGGTCATACAATTAGTAAGTGTCAGAATAGGGATTTGAACCAGGGGCAGAGCTGTTTCCAAATCCAATGTGCTTTCCACTGTGGCACATTATTTTTTTAAATCTACTACCCTTTTTTCCTTGAATAGTCTATTCACTAAGCTATAGCCATCTTGGGTGTCCTTCTTTTAAGAATCTAGCAAAAACGATTCAAATCCGTAAAATAATTTAGGTGATGCTGAGAAGAAAAAGCATTTTTAAATTCTGACTATATTTGTGACATTGCATCCATCCCTACATGCTCTCCTCCCCTTCTAAGCACCTCTCCTGAAGAGATTAATTTAAGACTCAAGATCATTTACAATTTACAGACTTATACTGTACAGTTTGAACTCAGAGATATAAAGAATATTGCCAGTAGGGACACCAAGATGGCTCAGTGGATTGAGAGCCAGACCTAAAGACTGGCAGTTCTGAGTTCAAATCTGGCCTCAGATACTTTCTAGATGTGTGACTCTAGACAAGTCACTTAACCCCCATTTCCTAGCCCTTACTATTCTGCCTTGGAACCAATACATAGTATTTTAAGACAGAAGGTAAGGGTTTAAAAAAAAAGAATGTGGATGGCAATTCATGCCTCAGATTTCACTAGAAAGGAGTCTCTACCTCTCATATGTTCTACTCTGGCCTTAGAGGCCACCTCAGATTCCAAAAGTCCTTCCTTGATATCGCCAGGAGCTTCTTCATCCACAATTTCACATTATTTACCAGAATCAATAACCATTTACAGTAATGACTGTTGTTGTTCAGTTGTTTTCAGCCATTTCCTACTCTTCATGACTCCATTTGAGGTTTTCTTGGTAAAGATACTGGAATGGTTGGCCATTTCCTTCTCCAGCTCATTTTACAGATGAGGAAATGGAGACAAACAAGGTTAAGTGACTTGCCCAGAGTCACACAACTACTTAGTGTCTGAAGCCAGATTTGAACTCATAAAGATGAGTCTTCCTGACTCTGAGCCTAGTGCTCTATCCATTGTGCCACCTAACTGTTCCATAATGAGTGTTAGACCACTGAAAATCCTTCTGCTGAGTTCAATCCCATAGTCCTCAGAAACTTTCATAGACCATTTTGGCTTTTTAATCATTTCTTTCCATTTTTCCCCTCGAAAACAAAGTCAGTTTTTATATAGTTTGACATTATATTGTTCACAGAGCTATAACTAGGATGAGGCAACTTGAGTTTTGGCCCAGAGCACCAAAATTGAAAGAAACGTGGACAGCTCTTTCAGGGCTTCAGAGGTAGAGGAACTGAACTTGGCACTTAATTAGCAAGAATTCATTAAAATAGGTAGTTCTAGGAAGTTATTCCCCATAGTGGCTACACCCTACTCACTCTTCCCCTTGTTTCTACCATGTTTCACACTGCTTGCCCTAACCACAAAAATGTCGCTATAGACCTTGATGACTAATCAGTCAGGGAGCATGGATTAAGTGCCTAATATGGGTCAGACACAATGCTAGCTCGTGAGGCTATGGCAGAGACAAAAATCAAATAGTTCCTGCCTTCATTCAGTTTTTCTGGGGTTTAGTCTTTTTCTCTGTAAATCAACAGCTTCACAGGCACTTATTCAGGATGTTTTCTGTGTCAGCCACACTAAGAGCTAGGAATACCAAGAGAAACACAAAGGAAGACAACCCCTGCCTTTAAGGAGTTTACATTCTAAAGGGCGAAATAACTTATAAAAGTAAGCTGGGAAATGATTGGTAGATGAAGAGGAAGGAGAAAAACATACCAGGGGGAGGAAGAAGCCACAGTGGCAGAAGGATCTTCCAGGTTAGGAAGGCCACTGAGGCATGATGGCAAAGTCTAAGCAATCAGAAGCAGAGCCAAAGGCTAGCATGTACCCTTCCTCCAAATGGAGGTTCTGGGGAGAACTCACCAAGAACAGGAGGGGGTCACAAGGGCACAGGGTTCTTCCAGGATAAAAAGGCGAAAGAAATAAAGAGGTTGAATGAGACCTCAAAGGAACTTTCCATTTCTAAATTTACAGTCCTAATAATACTAGTTATATCCACACTTTCACAGTTAAGTACCTGTAGGACTCTTATTTAATTTGTATGGGCCTCAGTTTCCTCATTTGTAAAATGAAGGAGTTGTACTAGACCTCCAAGGACCTTTCCATCTCTAGATCAATGATCAGACTATGATCTTAAGGACATCAAGGATGACTTCTCTTTTACTGCTAATTAGCTGTGTGACTCTGGGCAAGCCATTTGGGTTCTCTGGGCTTGTTTCCCTCTAAATATATTAAGAGGTTTAAAATCAATGGTGCCTTCTCACTCTATGATGTAAACTTTCCCAACATTATTTGCATTTTGGAAACAGAAAAGTGTAACAGTAAAGTGGGAAGAGGGGGAAGAGGGGAGATATCCAATATGGAAATGTCCTTTGAGACAATGCCATTAGTACCTAGGTAGGACACCCTGGGGTGGGGTAGAGGTAGGTTACTGCGAGATGAGAAGGACCTTAGACATCAATGACGAAAATCCTTTCATTTTACATTTAGGCAAACTGAGGCCCAGAGAGGGAACAGTCACACAAACAAAATTATGCAGTCAGGATTAAATCTATTTTATCAGACTCCAGTCCCAGTGTTCTTCCCTCTACACTACCTGGAATTCCTATCCTGAACTGGTAAACCCGGAGATTTCCAAGAAGCTCCAAGTTTGTCCACCATGGTCACAGGACTTCTGTGATGGGTGATCTCTCAGTGTCTGGGAGGGCAGAGACCAGTTTGGTTCAATGAATGGCTGGGTCTTTTGGAAGTAGAAAGGGAAAAGGTCCAGAGCTCAGACTCTGAGGTAGGATACTTTACACATCCATTAAAATCCATCCTTTTACTGCCCTGAGTGTGGGCCATTCTGTTACCTCAGACACAAAGCTCTATGTCCCTGTGCACATCGCAAGAGAAAACCGAGAGGAAAATAACAAGTTCCAGCCCCTCCGCAGAGGGAGAGGTGTTTAAACAGCAGAAATTTGCCATATCAGAGAATATCAGCACTGGGATAGACCTTAGAATTTAGAACAGAGAATTGTCAGAGCTGGGAGCAATCTTAGAGATCATTTAACTAACTGTATTTCAATATAATTAGTTTCTCTGGCAATCCTGTGTGTTTTATTTTACACATTTAAAAGCATTATTATGAGAAGAGGTCCACAGGCTTCACCAAACTACCTAAGAGGTCCTTGAAATTAAAAAGGTTAAGCTTCTAGAATCTAACTCTTTCATTTTACAGATCAGGAAACCCAAAGAGGAAGAAGGATTTGTCCAGGGTCGTACAACTAGTAAGAGCCAGGATTCCAGACTTGGAGTAAATGACCTCAGCAAGCTAGTGTTCGATAAACCCAAAGATCCTAACTTTTGGAACAAGAACCCACTATATGACAAAAACTGCTGAGAAATTGGAAAACAGTATGGGAGAGATTAGGTTTAGAGCAACACCTCACACTCTATACCAAGATTAACTCAGAGTGGATAAATGGCTTAAATATAAAGAGGGAAATCATAAATAAATTGGGTGAACATAGATTAGGATACCTGTCAGATCTGTGGGAAAGGAAGGAATTTAAGACCAAGCAAGAGATAGAGAACATTGCAGAATGTAAAATGAATGACTTTGATTATATCAAATTAAAAAGCTTTTGTACAAACAAAACCAATGCAACCAAAATTAGAAGGAAAGCAACAAACTGGGAGAATGTTTTTATAATAAAACTCTCTGACAAAGGTTTAATTTCCCAAATATATAAGGAACTAAGTCAAATATACAAAAAATCAAGCCAGTCCCCAATCAACAAATGGTCAAAAGTCATGAATAGGCAGTTTTCACAAGATGAAATAAACACTATCAATAAGAACATGAAAAAGTGTTCTAAATCCTGATTAGAGGAATGCAAATTAAAACAATTCTGAGGTACAACCTCATACCTAGCAGATTGGCCAATATGACAGCAAAGGAAAGTGATAGATGTTATAGGGGATGAGGTAAAACTGGGACACTAATACACTGCTGGTGGAGTTGTGAATTGGTCCATCCATTCTGGAGGGAAATTTGGAACTATGCACAAAGAGCTTTAAATGAATGCCTACCCTTTGATCCAGTCATACCATTGCTGGGTTTGTACCCCAAAGAGATAATAAGGAAAAGACTTGTACAAAAATATTCATAGCTGTGCTCCTTGTGGTGGCAAAAAAAATGGAAAATGAGGGACTGTCCTTTAATTAGGGAATGGCTGAACAAATTATGTTATCTGTTGGTGATGGAATATTATTGTGCTGAAAGTAATAATGAACTGGAGGAACTCCATGTGAATTGGAACGACCTCCAGGAATTGATGCAGAGAGAAAGGAGTAAAATCAGAAGAACTTGTACACAGACACTGATACATTATGGCACAATCAAATGTAATGGACTTCTCTGGTAGCAATGCAATGACCCAGGACAATCCAGAGGAGAAAGAATACCATCCACATCCAGAGAAAGACCTGTGGAACCAGAAATGCATTAGAAAAATATATGATTAACCCACATAGTGTGATAGGGATATGATTAGGGTTTTGATGTTAAAGGATCACTCTATTGCAAATATGAATAACATGGAAATAGGTTTTGAAAAATGATACATGTATAACCAAGTGGAACTACTTATTGGTTTTGGGAGGGGAAAAGAGAAAGAAAGGGGAGGGGGGATCATGAATCAAGCAACCATGGGAAAATATTCTAAATTAAAAATTTTTTAAACTGCTGGGGAAATTTGAAAATAGTATGGAAAAAATTAGGTTTAGATCAACATCTAAATTCAAGATTTTTTCAAGATAAATTCAAAATGGGTAAATGACTTAAATATAAAGAAGAAAATTATAAGTAAATTGGGTGAACATAGAATAGTATACCTGTCAGATCTATGGGAAAGAAAAGAATTTAAGACCAAGCAAGAGATGGAGAATATTACAAAATGTAAAAATGAATAATTTTGATTATCTAAAATTAAAAAGTTTTGTACAAACAAAACCAATGAACCAAAATTAGAAGAGAAGCAACAAACTCTGTGTGTGTGGGGGGGGGTAACAAAAATTTCTGACAAAGATCTAATTTCTCAAATTTACAAGGAACTAAGTCAAATGAACAAGAAGTCAAACCATTCCCCAATTGGCAAATGGTCAAGGTACATGAATAAATGGTTTTCAGATGAAGAAATCAAAACTCTCAACAATCATATGAAAAGGTATTCTAAATCTCTCCTGATTAGAGAAATGCAAATCAAAACAACTCTGGGGTACCACCTCACATCCACAAGCCAATATGACTGGAAAATAATAAATGTTGGAGGAAATGTGGCAAAATTGAAACACTAATACACTGCTGGTGGAGTGTTGAATTGATCCACACATTCTGGAAGGCACTTTGGAATTATGCCCAAAGGGCTTTAAAAGAATACATGCCCTTTGATCTACTACTAGGTTTGTGCCCTGAAGAGATAATAAAAAGGGTTGTACAAAAATATTTATAGCTGTGCTCTTTGTGGTGGCCAAAAATTGGAAAATGAGGGGATGCCCTTCAATTAGGGAATGGCTGAACAAATTGTGGTATATGTTGGTGATGGAATACTATTGTGCTCTAAGGAATGGTGAACTGGAAAGACCTCCATGAACTGATGCAGAGTGAAAGGAGCAGAACCAGGAGAATATTGTAGACAGAAAGTGAAACATTATAGAACAAATGATCAAATGTAATTGACTTTGTTACTAATAGCAATGCAGTGATCCAGGACAACCCTGAGGGACTTATGAGAAAGGAAGCTATCCATATTGAGAGAAAGAACTGTGGGAGTAGAAACACAGAAGAAAAACATATGATTTATCACTTGTTTATATGGATATAGGATGTGGGGGTTGGTTTTTTAACCTATTTAACTCTATTATTTTATTTTTTAACCTATTTAACTCTATTACAAAAATGAATAATATGAAAATAGGTATTGAGTGATAATACATGTATAACCCAGTGGAAATGCTTGTTGGTTCTGGGAGGGGAGAGAGAAAAGAGGAGAGGGGAAACGCAAATCATATAACCATGGAAAAATACTTTAAATTTTAAAAAAAATTTTTAAATAAAAATAAAAAACTATAAACTGCAAGCAAAACAGACATAGGTGCAATAGTAAAAATAAACGCTTTAAATAATGTGAATACTTAATATTTATTCTAAGCAGAAGCTAAAGATTTTTAAATAAATTTTAATTTTAAAAAAGCATATGATTTATCATGTGTTTATATGGGTGTGTGGTTTGGGGTTTTGGTTTTAAAAGATGACTATTACAAAAATGAATAATATGGAAATAGGTATCAGGTGATAACACATGTATAACTCAGTGCAATTGCTTGTCAGCTATGGGAAGGGGAACAGAAGAGGGGAGGGCGACAACATGAATCATGTAACCATGGAAAATTATTTTAAGGTTAAAAAAAATGAGGAGTCAGGATTCCATCCCACTTGTTCTGACTCCAAGGCCAGAGCTCTTTTCATCGTCTCTCACTTCCTCTCCTGGTCATAGGCTGCCATGTTTGGATCACGGATCCCACTCTAAGCATTCTGTGCTTTTATTCATTTAAGTTCTCTAGTTCATTCCAAGGGAGCCATGAGCATCCCATAGGCTACTTCCACCCAAAGTGTATAAACTTGTGATTTTCTGAAATGTCACTCGAAAGAGTTGGGTTCCAGGGAAATAGCCTAATTGAAAGGTTCACTTGAGATGTATGAAGGAGCTCGTTCAGTCATCAACTATAAAACTAGGTGGGGATCAACATGAGAAGGAAAGTCTCTGCTCTTCAATCACATGTTGGCAGATCACCCTGAAAAGTCGCCTGTTGTTCCGCTGAGTTAAAAACAAGCTAAGATACTGGTATTCAGAGTCCTCTGCCTTTATGCCTCCACAGTAAGAAGAAATTATGTTGCCTACACTAGATGAACAAAAGAGAAGTCCCTTCATCTTGGCTGATTTTCTGTTAATTTTCTGTTACCTCTTTTTAAAACAAGAACAGATAACTTCCTCTCATTGATGTAGATTTGAATCTGAAGGAGACAACTCTTTGGGGTTTCATTTTTAATTGAAAAGGACCAGATCTTCTAAGGACACATGTAATACCCAGTGGAATTGCGCATCAGCAACGGGAAGGGCAGGGAGAGGGGAGGGAGGAATAGAAAATGATTTTTGTAACCAAGGAATAATATTTGAAATTGACCAAATAAAAGAAAAAAAAAAGAAAAGAACCAGATCTTCTGTGCCTCAGTGAGCTCTGTGGGTTCACAGGCTCACCATCTAATGCCAGCTAGTCTGGTTTAAACCAAATCCAAGTTGCACAAAATGATGAGAAGCTTGTCCAAGAGCTCATTTGACTTCAACTTTGTACCTGAGCTCACCTCTCAACAGTTCAAAGATCTTCAACCATTCGCTAAATCATGAAAGTTAAATTAAACCAAGTCTAATTTAGAAATATTCAACCAGAGATTATGAGTCTGCAGTCTTAGCGGCAGCCTAAAACTAGAGTCCATGTCAATATTGCAGCTGTGCTGGGATCCGTTTGAAGAAAAATATTGCTTTTCTATCATCTCCATTTCCCACTAATACTCCCTCCCTGAGAGCCATCCTTTAAAATAAAGGATAAAAAAGGAGGAAGAAAGTAAAAAAAGTTCATAAAACTAAAAACAGTTTCATAAAACTAACATTTCAAAAACAAAAAAACAAAAAAAAACAAAGCCTGGCATTATTGTGCGATGAAATCCTTTCTTTTAAGGAAATTGGAATATGGAATTTCAAGCATAATATAAATAACCTTCTCTTCCTATGACATGATTTTGAGTGTTTGAAGGGCAGTCATTTGGAAGAAGAGTTGCACTCCCTCTGCTTGGCCCTTGGCGGCCAGAACAGACACTGGAGGTAGAAGGTTCAATAATTGGGATGTGATGCATGGAGAAGGCTTCCTGTCGATCAGAACTGTCCCAAAGTAGAAAGAGATGCCTCAAGAAGCAGTCAGTCCAGCCTCATTAGAGGACTCCACCCAAGAGCCAGATGATCACTTGTCAGTGATGCTACACAGGCAGCTCCCATTCCAGATTGGACATCAAGGTCTTTTCCAGCTTTCTATGGAGGACCTACTATGTGCGTGCCATGCATGGACTAGATACTGCCATCATTTCTCCCCACAAATGCACTGAGCAATGGTGGCCGCTTCCAAAGCCTGTTTCTTCTCAATTAGAAAGAAAACCATATTCCAGTGACACAAGCTGTCTGCTGTGCAACAGTTAGGACTTATTCACGCAGTAAAAGAGGTTGCCTTGGGGGATGGAGGAGTGGAGCAAGGCTGGGAAATATGGTGTCATGTCAGTGGAGGGGCAGAAGTTTGGCAGAGTGGAGCTCGGATTGCTCTTGGAGAAAATGAGGCCAGGGGGCATCATTACAGGGACAATAGTGCACTCCTCACAAAAATCTGGACCCCATTTGTGCTCGTAAACAATCGTTCAGCCCTTTGGACCATTTTCCTAAGGTCACTTCCTGGGGCTATTCCTTAAATTCGACTGGCTCAGCTCCATCTGTTCATCTGGAATGGTTTTCCAGAAGATGGTCAGAGGGAAGCTCTCTGGGAACAAACAGAGTACCCCCTCCCTGCACCCCCCTCAAAAAAAATGAAGGAAAAATAAAACGTGTAACAAGTTTCTGCTCTGTTGCAAAACTCAGCCAAAGAAAGGACAGGGAAAGAGATGCTTTCAAGGACACATTTCCTGAGCTAATTAAAAATTTCCCATCTTGGATAGGAACATGGGAAGACCGGCAATGATTTTTATGTGATTCTAGACAAAACTGGCCTGACAAAAGTATTTCCCCAGGAAATGTGATTGTTAGGAAAGTTGTGTGCCCAAGTGACAAAACAGAACACAGTCTACAAAGTCAAAAGATCCAGCTCAACTCCTGCCTCTGGCACTGACTACTTTTATGACCCTAGACAAGTCTTTTCCCCCTGGGCCTCAGTTTCCTCATCTTGAAACAAAGGGAGTTGAACTAGGTCACCTCTCTCCCTTTGAGGTCCTTTTCAATTCTACATCTATGATCTTCCTTCAATTCTTAAAGTTTTTTGTAGAAAAAAAAAAGTTAGTCCCCAAACTGTTGCCTCCTGTAAGATGAAAAACAAACCCTGATGAGTTAGAGAAATCAAAGAAGAGTGAGGATGTGTGAAAGAAGGCCCTCCCGGGAATCCTGCTGACCACCTCAACTCTGTTTGGGAAACTAAAGTCTTCCTTTCTCTAATGGCTAGACTTTCACTAGACAGACTGGGAAATACTATCCTAACTTCCAAAAGGGAGGTAGGGTACGTACTTGGTTGCAGTGTGAGTTCCAGGAGAGCTATCATGGAACAGATAGCAATTCTTCATCAATAGGCTAACTGGGGGGGAGTTTTCAAAGATAAGAACAATTTCGTTTGGACCCAAAGGTCTGGGGAATGCCCCAAATGGCCAATACCAAACCATGGGATGATGAGTGATCGCTGCGATTGTGTAGCACAGCTAAGGGGTCAAAGAGGAGGCAAAATGGGAAAAGTAAGAAGTAAAGCATTCCATGAAATGCTGATGGGCTCCATGGCCAGTTGCAGAAGTTTCCAAAGCCCTGGAGCCATTTTGGAGTAGAATAATAGTCCTGTGCCCCACTCAGACCATCCTAATATCAGTTTCTCTGTCTGGAAGTTATCAGCTTGTCAAATATGGGGGTTAACATCTCCCTAGATCTCAATGGGGAGTTACTATGGCAACTGGATGGAAAATGTTAGTCAAGTGAATTTACATCCAAATGAGCTAAAACCACCCATTCTCCGGCTTCCTGTACAGCAATAGGAATGAGGAAAAACACACGTGGTAAAGAGAGAGTTGCTCCCAGGTATAAAATCTGGGGACCACGTGGAACGCAGGAGTCAAGGAGATGACAGTCCCGGATACACGGAGGAGCCAGCAAAGTCAGCCTAACTGGCCCGGAGTTCTATGAAGCACCCACTGGGCATGAAATAAACACTTGTTGGTTTCAATTGATTTTATCCACACTTTTTCAAAGCCTTATTTAACCAACAAAATGAGGGGGGAAAGGGGGCTAAGTCTAAAGTGTAGAGAAACCAAGAAACCCCTAGTTTCCTAATCCATGTGGTTGCACAGTGATCATGACTGTCCTGGGGTCAGAGAGCCAATGTATGTCAAAGACAAGGCTGAAATTGAGCCCATTATCCACTAGGCAATGCGGTCTCTCCAAAAAGGAGAGACTTGAAAAATGATGTATCTTATTGGAGCTTTGGCTTAGGCATATAAGTTGGAGATGGATGTTGTTTAAATTCAATTGCTCAATTATTCTATAGTTAGCCGTTTAGCTAATATCACATTGTAGGAGATCACTTTCATAAACAAAAAAAAAAAGAGGATCTTTCCAAATACCATGTAAGAAACTGCTTTAAATGAGTTTTAGGGGAGGAAAATTTTCCCCACATTTCCTATGAATCCTTTTTTGTTGTTGTTGTTGTTGTTAAACATAAGCTCTATGAGGGCAGGAGCCACATCTTTTACAATGTGTAAGGATAATTTTAGGGTTGTGATCCAATCTAAATTATTTTTGGTTGCCAGGGAATATCCCAAATAAAATGCCCAAGTCAGTTTTTTTTTTTAATTTATGGTAGTTTAATTAATATAGAAGGAAGGAATTAAGGAGAAGGGAGAGGGAAAAGGTATAGGATTTCTCCCGCCTGGCCTGTGCCAAGGGGAGTTCAAAGTCCTCTGCCATGAGGTCCCTGAAGAAGATTAGTGGCTTTCTAAGAGGATAGTGTTTGGAAAGTAAAGGAGAAAGAATCAGCCTAAACTCCGATAGAGCTCAATAAGATGCCTCACAAAAGTAGGCTACTCAGCTTCCTCCAGCTTCTCTCCAGCCAGAGAGAGGAAGTGATGTGAAATATATAGACAGTTTTTATATCACTTTCCTGCATCTTACATGTACCAATGGTAGCTTAAGCTTGACTTAGGACAGCCCAGGGGTCTGTCAGTTGTTTCTAATTTGTCATTTGCTAGCACATGTCTATCATAGGCCATCCTCCTAAATACTTAATCCTTAAGTATGGGTGTAAACATTCCTGTTTTGTTAGACTAAGTGGAGTGGAGTAATCTAAAGTTCACACATGTATGTAATCACTAATACAGAGGTATAAGCATATGGGCACTTAAACAAAAGGAGATACCCTAGGACTAATGTTCCTCCAGATTATCAGCATGTGGCCCAAATCTCCACATCTATGAGTGAACTTGTGACAAGCCTCCATTTAGAGAACCCTTGAAGATGAGCAGAGCCCATTATGAGGTTGGGTTCTAGACTATTTCTTTTTTTGTCCGTCTTTCCATAGTAAGAAGCTAAAAAGTGATCAATAAATGTCAAAAGAACAGCGGTGAGTCCTAGGGTACTTGTCCCTTCCTGTTGTATATGGAACTATGGGTATCTAGTTTAGTATTGGGGAAACTTGACCTCTAATTAGGGGGATTAGGTGCCCCATGTTCATTGGATTATTAACGAACCCCACTTGGCATCCCAAGGATCCCTATAGTACTGGTTATGACTCACAAGTCTAAGAGGATCCCCAAAGAAGCAGGTTAAACAGGCACCCATCCTACAAACGTGGGAAAAGTAATTTATTACTATAAAAGAAAAAAATACTAAGCACAAAAAGTCATAGTATGCATTAACAAAATGATTAGAATAAAATTCAGTAACTAAACTTGTAACTATGGGCTATAGTTGGTTGGGAGGCTGATATTTAAGTTTTACCAGAGAATAAAGCAGTTTTATAATACTGCTAATTTATGTTTTACCAGGTTGGGCACCGTCTCCTCAAACAACTAAGCTTGGGTTCTTTTCAGTGACTGATTTCTCCACAGAAGAGTCACTTTGGGTAGACCACTGCTGCTTTGGGGGACACTGATTCCCAAGACATTCTCATCTTCCTGGGGCTCTCAAGGCTCTTGGCCAATCCTAAATACCTCCACCATCACTCACCTAAGATCTAGCAAACCAATGAGAAAGGACAGAAGCAGCCAAAACCCCCAGTGTAAGCCCCTCTGGGTGAATCTATGGTGCCATCCCCCTCTTCTCTTTGGACCCACGTGATGTCCCCTGGAGACATGAAATTAAGAGGATCCAAATAGAAGCTCTTTTTTTTTTAATTCCGCTGAAACATCAGCTCTTCTGGGTCATGGCCAGTTTAGGAGGTCTGTTATTTCCAGTCGCAAGCCCCTAGACCTTTAGGATTGGCCAAGAGCTTTGATCAATTAAAATTAGACTCAAAAAATCTGTCCATGCTCCAAAGGACGGTCCTGGTAGACTCTTTGCCTGGTGTGTGGCTCACATATACTGAATAAAGAAATGATGGCCACAAATTAAGATTTAGAGCAACAGAGGAAGGTGCTGTGCTGAAGGTCACATATCCTTCAAAACAGAACTGGGGTTCAAGCACATGTCTTTTCTCTAGGTCTGAGATCACCTAGCCCAGAGCTTTCAACACCCCCTGGCAGACCCAACACTTCTGAGTTGGCCAAACCAAATTAGAATGTCAGTACCAGGTATTTAACAAAACAAATAAAAACATAATAAAGCATATTATTATTGTAGTTCAATAAGTTTCACTTGTGTTGGGCTCTTCATGGCTCCATTTGGGAAGATAATAACCCTTCTTCTGCTTATTCTACAGATGAGGAAACTGAGGCACACAGGGTTAAGTGACTTACCCAGAGTCCTACAGCTAGTGTGTGAGGCAGGATTTGAATATAGATAATGTTCATTTGTCGTTTTCTGAATAAATATGCATCTGACCATGTGAAATTTGAGTCCACTGAACTCGTCTTTCCCTTCCACTTTTTTTGAAACCTTTACCTTCCCTCTTAGAATGGATAATGAGTATTGGTTCCAAGGCAGAAGAGTAGAAAGGGCTAGGCAAAGGGAGTTAAGTGACTTGCCCAGGGTCACACAGTTCCAAAGTATCTGAGGCCAGATCAGAATACAAGACCTCCTGTTTCTAGGTACAGCTCTCAATCCATTGAGCCACCCAGTTGCCCTCAGCTATCTTTCATTTTAAAGATGACCAAGGCTCTGAGGGGTAGTGACTTATTCCAAGTTGCCCAAGTAATAAATGACAAAGCCAAGATCTGAACCCAGATCCTCTGACTCCAGAACCAGGGCTCTCTCCACTATACCCTGCTGCCAGGTTTTCTATTCTAGGAGAATCTCGCTTTCTTTTTTATTGAAGAGCAGGAATGGAGCTGAGATTACCTATTAAAAACATTCTTCTCAGGCCAGGACCTGAGTTCATTTCCTAACTCTAATGATGATGGCGTGAGAAAATCACTAAACCTCCCTGTGCCTCAGTCATCTCCCCTGTATAATGGGGTCTTGGACAACAATGGCCTTCTATCTGTAGCCCTACCAGGTTGGACCAAGTCAGAAGACCTGAGTTTGAATCCTGATCCGATGTCTACAGGACTGAAGCATCTCTCTTCTCCGGCCTCATTGCAGATGGCTGGCAGAGATCGATGGTGAACGAACCTGAGCAACACCTCTACAGCCCGTGCCAAGGCTCTGCAGGCTCCAAAAAGGAAAGGAGAGGAGTTTTCAGTTGGGTAAGAGCTAAATCGTGCATCCAAAAGGCTGAACGAATCACCATCAAGGAATCATTGCTTTGGGGGGCTTGGGGGGGGCCTGTTGGTGGGGACCCAACTTGCCAAAGAGTGACTTCATCCGAGATGCTGGCCGTGGGATGTCTAACAGCTGACATGAGCTGCATGTTTCTTAAAGCCCATTTCCTACTTTAAAAAGCAGCAAAACCAGCATATGAATCCTCCAGCTGCACAGTCAATATTTTCACATTCTTGGAAGTTATTTATTGCACATGTTCATTCATGCACTTTGTTCAGAAATCAATCAGTAGTCAGGAGAAGGTCGTGGTGGATAGAATTCCAACCTAGATCCTGGAAGACCCAGGTTCAAATCCTGACTGCCCCTCATCTGTGTGACCCTGAGCAAGTCTTTTCCCTTCTTGGGTCCAGTGTCTTCATCTGTAAAATGGAAATAATAATATTTACTTATTAATAATAATAATAATAGTGTTGTTGTTGGAAAGAATCGATGAAAGTGCCCATTACATGCTTTGCAGGGCAGTTAGGTGGCACCATGATGCATATGGTGCTGAACCTGGAGTCAACTCAGCATCCTGAGTTCAAATCCAGCCACTTACTAAATAGGTGATCCTGGGCAAGTCACTTAACCCTGTTGGCCTCAGTTTCCTTATCTGTAAAATGAGCTGGAGAAGGCAAACCACTCTAGTATTTTGCCAAGAACACCCTAAATGGGGTCACGAAGAGTCAGACACAACGGAAAATAACTGAACACTAACAAATAATGATACATGCCCCACAAATGGCATCCCTAATGAGGTGCCAACATGCCAATTTGATGAGGACTGGACTTGTGATTTGATTAGTAGAGGGGACTCCCAGGTGAGGAATCTCTCTCTACTAATGCCCTTGGCACCAAGCAGTTAAGGAACTTGCCCAAGGTCGCAATTTGTGTCAAAGGCAACACTGGAACCCAGGACTTCCTGATACTGAAGCCAGCTCACTACCCACGACTCCATCCTCACCCATCATCCCTTCTTTCTGGTTGGCATTTATGGAGCCCCTCCAAGTTTACAAATGATATTCATTCATCACAACCAGCCTGTGAGGCAAGTCCTGCTCTTGACAGATAAGTCAAGTCTAGCCCTCCCAGAATCCCCAGAACTGGAGAAGACCAACTCATCCTCCTACACAGCCCCCAGGGCGTGATCCTCCAGCCTCCCCTGGGGAAGGGTCTCTCCCCTCCCAGCTGCACCCACTTCACTGTGGGGCAGTTCTATGATGAGGAGGTTTTGAACCTCCCTTCTAGCTTACAGTGGATCATCCTCTCCCTGCCAGTTCTGCCCTCTGGGGACAAGCAAGAGTAATATCTGGTCCATCAGAAGACAGCCTTCAAGGTGTTTAGGTCCAACCCCTCATTTTACAGCTGAGGAAACAGATCCAGAAAGAGGACGTGATTTGTTGGGGGTGGCACAAGGGATAAATACATGATTGGGATTTCGTTAAATAATTTTTTGTCTTAGAATCGATACTAAGGATTGATTCCAAGGAAGAAGGGTGGTAAAGGGCTAGGCAAAGGAGCTTAAGTGACTTGCCCAGGGTCATACAGCGAGGCAGTATCTGAGGCCAGATTTGAACCCAGAACTTCCCATCTCTAGTCCTGGTTCTCAGTCCACTGAACCCCTTAGCTGCCCCCTTCCTATCTATTTCTAAACAGAGGGAAGAACAATGGACCACCATTTGCAGACAAGGAGAGAAATCCACATTTCAGGAAGTTTGGGGTAGCAGAGAGAAGAAAAGTGAGCAGATGTACAGTTGACTGGCCCCAGATTTTAATTAAAACCCATCTTTTTTTGGTCAAAACATTAGGAATATGGCAGCCAAGCCAAGGAAAGAGAGAACTAGATGCGCACCCACATGCTCTGTCAAACACAAACACACACGTCTCTCCAGTCTGTTCCTTCCTACGATGGTGGCGCCCCAGGATGTGGCTGCTGAATGGATCTCTTCTGTATTTCTCTTGGCACAATAGCTGTAGTTAATGTAATAGTCGGATTTTTAATTCCGTTTACGGCCCAACCATCTGTATTTGTTTGGAGTTTTTACCTCTTCAGAGGAAGAATGTGGACCTGATTGTAGCCCCGGAAATCCTCAGCGTCACAAGCAAACGTATCGTCAGCATCATGGCGGGGTCTGGTACAAAAGCGTGAGGATGGAAGGGAGCAGCCGCCAGAGCATCACGCAGAGGGCTGGCCTGGAAGCCAGAAGGACCCGGATTCAGCTCCCACCGATACATGCTGGCGACCCTTCAGGGTTCTGGGCAACCCCCTAAGAGGAGGAGGTGCCGGGCTGCAGCAGGCGAGGGAAGCGCCTCCGTTAGCATCCTCGCAGGTCCAGGCCTTAACGCTGACGTGTGGACTAGAGGAAGACTATTCGGGGTCCGTATCTTGGCATCATCCCTTTCAGATGTTCTCCGATTTATCCTCTGCCATACCAGAATGAGTTACCTTCTCCGTTTGACTGGGAGCTCCCTGAGGCCAAGGACACTGGGGTTTGCCTGCACATATTAGGCACTTAATAACGTTGCTTATTGTTGACTTGACTTTTGACCTATATCCCAATTTTTATAATTAAACAAATGCCCTAATTAATACCTCTGGACTTGGCTAATGGTTTCTTGGGCTCTGCAAGCTCAAGAGAATATACAACGACTTAGAAGATAATATCAACTGAGGTGTAATCCCTGCCCATCCCATTGGGTCCACTTGGTGCCTGAGACCTCAAGCAGCTTAGAGCACAGCAGCACACAAGGTCTGATGCATAGTAGGAGCTTAATCAATGTTTATTGATTGGCTAATGGCCCAGAGACACAACTGCCCGGAGGAGCCCCCTTGGATCCCTAGAGCTTCCCTTCTCTGCCATAAGGAGGTCCCACCTGGCTCTCTTGTCTTTCCTTCCTCTGGGATACTCAGGAAAATCAATCAATCAATCAATGAGCCTCTGTCTATCTGTCTGTCTCTCTCCCTTTTCAAATGCTGCCCAGATCCAGTCAGATTGGGGCCCTCATTAAACGATTGGCAGCAGGGGCTGCTTTCCCATTCCTGCAACTCAAATGCAGGCATCCCTGATGGGGTAACAAATCTCCCCTTTCGAAGCCCTCCTTCCTTCCTCCCTGACAGCCTTCCTCTGGCCACTGGCACGCAATGCAGTGTACCTTGGCGTCCACTTCCCCAGAGCCAGCTGGCAGACCGTGCCCTGGCCTCCTCTCATCTCTAGACGTCTTGCCCTTAGCCCCAATAATTTCCTTCACTCCTTTGGGGACCCAGGATCCAGTGGAGCATGCTGATTATCTCCTTTGCCCATTGGTTATCTTCCGGGATGCAGGCCAGAAGATAAAGGGCTCATGAGCGTGGCCACTGGGCTTAGCATCAGGACCCCATCAAGCGTTCATTTGTGAAGCACTTGTGTGCTGCCCCCCCACAGCCTCTCTTGGGAGCTCCCCCTTCTCCACGAAGCCTTCCGTGCCCCGCACCCCTCCCCAATGACCGTGTGTACACTTACAGGTGCTCTGAGAGGTTCATGTATCTAGCTGGAAGGAACCGCACAGGCCATCCAGAGCAGCCCGAAACTTTACAGATGAGGAAACTGAGGCCCAGAGAGGTTAGGTACTTGTCCGAGGTCTCAGAAATAGTCCAAATGATGGGGGAGAGATGGCCAGTATTGTCAGAAGATGCTGTGGGAAGCTGGTAAGGGGGAAAACGGCAGCTGGATGAGGCTTCTTTCGGTTCAACAGCCTGTAGGAGTTGTCTCTTCTCTTGAATGGAGGGCAGGAACTATCGTCCCTTTAAAGGTCTTTGTATTCCCAGCACTTGGCACAGACATGGCATGCAGTAGGTGCTTAATAAGTGTTTGTTGTCTACTGACCCTTCACCCAAGTGACTGAGAACAGTGATGAGAACCTCAGGACTCCTTTCTCAGCCTCCACTGAAGATGAGGGGAGGGAGACTCTCACTGTTGGAAAAGACAACCACAGTTCCCACACTGAGGACATGGGCTTTGGTGGATCCAGTGGATCCACCTTCAGCTCACCTTTGCTGGCTCCTTCCAATGACCTCCTCCCTTTGCCCAGCCAGGGGATCACAGAACTGGCCCTTTGGTCGGATCCGCATTTGAACAGAACTCTGTAACCATCCAGCCCCTGCCTGAAGACTTCTCATGAGAGAGAAGCCACCACCATTAAAGTATCTATTCCACTTTGGCATGGGCAAGAATAACTGGTAGAAGTGTTTTCCCCTATATCAAGCCCCACTTGGCTTCTTTTTTAGCTGGTGTTTATAGATAGTTTTTGAGCTAGAAAGATCCTCAGACCACCTAATCTAACCTCCTGGTTTTTCAAGTGAGGAAACTGAGGCATAGGGAGATTGGGAGTTTGGGGGATTGGGGCATTGAGTTACCCAAAGTCACACAGGAGTATCTGAGATGAGATTTGTTCTTGTCTTCCTTCCATGTTGTCTAGATTCCAAGGAGAGCGAATTTAGCCTCATCTCCTTGGAATATAAATATCTTCAGATACTGACAGATAGTCGTCATGTTCCCCCTCCTTGAAAAAACAAAAACAAAACCCTCTCCAGCTAATTAAGTTAACTAAGCACTTAGTTCAGTGCCCGGAACACACTTAGTTATGCCTATTTCCTTAATAAATATTTGTTTCCTTCCTTCCTCCTTCCAGCTAAGCCCCACTAACTCCTTCAGCCAGCACTCATATCCTATGGCCTTAAGGTCCTTCGTCCTACTGGTGTCGCTTCTTATCAATATCTTTGACACAGGAAACAAGCATCAAGGACTCTGTGCCTGAAGCCCAGGTCGTGACATGCCAAGGAAGGCTGCCACTTCCAGTTCCGTGTGTGTTCACGGTTTTCTTGCTGATGCATCTACTCTTGGTACCACGCTCATCTTCCCTTCTGGTCTTCCCGACAATCCTTTCTAGGTTCCAGAATGTCTGTGAGACCTTACAGATTACTTGGAGAAAGGAACCTGTGAAATTGGAAAATGCTGTGCCCTTGAACTACATCTCCTAGCATCCCTTTCCTCTTTATCCCAGGTTTGCGTGTGTTACATGTGAATATCGTCCTGTAACTCCTCCCTAGCTTTCTCTCTTCTCCCGTGTGCATGGCTGGGTGAGCTCTCTCTTTTTCTCTAGCCTTTGATTTGCCTTTTTGCTTCAAGTTATTATTAATAAATATTATTAAATATAATACTTGGAGTATTTTGGATGTTCATTTTTAATCCTGCAAACCTTAGCAACTGGTGCTAAGCTCAGGTCCATTCTTAAAGGCCTTGTCTACTCTCTTTCCAACATCATTAGTTTCATGGTAATGGTATAAGGGGCAACGTAGAGAAAGAAAGAAACCAGGTTAGATTCTGCCATCTTTGCTTTTATAGGCTACCTACCAGCAGCTCCAGAGGCAGTCACGGATTCCTGAAAGCTACTGACATCCCCTGGAACTTTGAGCCTCTCAAATCTCAACTGTCCTGCCTCTGACCATGCTAACAAGGGGCCACTGACCCTCTTGTCAGAACTGGTGCAAATTGTGAATGAATGAAGATTTTACATTGGAAAAATGAGAGCTCACATGGGTTATAACTCAGGAATGACTCAAACAATCATAATCTCCAGTGCAGGAATGAATTCCACAGAAGACTTCCAGAAAGATGGCAGATCATAGATTTAAAGTTGTAAATGGTGTGAAAGGTCATGTAGTCCAACTCTTTCATTTTATATATTAGGAAACTGAGGCCCAGAGAGGCTCAATCATTAATTTTATAAATTCTTTTGCAAACTTAAAAGAACTGCATAATGTGATAAATATAATAATGGCTATATATATATATATATATATATATATATATTCTACATTCATATGTAATGGGGGGGTAGCTTCATCCTATCCCATTACATACATAACATAAAAGGACAGCTAGATAGGACCATAGTACATAGAGCGCTGGACCTGGAGTTAGGAAAACCCGAGTTCAAATCCAGCTTCAGACACTTACTAGCTGGGTGACCTAGGCAAGTCACTTAATCCTGTTTGCCTCAGTTTCTTCATCTGTAAAATGTATCCCCCCCCCCTTTCACAGCCAAGACTTTTGTGAGGATTGAATGAGACAATAATTGTAAAATGTTTAGCTCATAGTAGGTGCTATATAAATGTCAGCTCTTGTTATTAAATGCATATAATAATAGCTAGTGGGGCAGCTGGGTAGCTCATCGGATTGAGAGCTGGGTCTAGAGGTAGGAGGTCCTAGGTGCAAATATGGCCTCAGATACTTCCTGGATGTGTGACCCTGGGCAAATCACTTGACATCCATTGCCTAACCCTTACCACTCCTGCCTTGGAGTCAATATACAGTATTGACTCTAAGATGAAAGGTAATGGTTTAAAAATAATAATACTAATAATAATAGCTAGTATTTATATTGTACTTTAAGGCTAGATAAGAACTATATATATGTAATATTGTATAAATATACATATATTATCTCATTTGATCCTCACAACAAGATAGGTTACTATTATTATTCCTATTTCACTGATAAGGAAACTGAGATTAAGGGAAGTTTAATGACATAACTAGGGCCTCCCTGCTATTAAGAGGCAGCATTAGAACTCAAGTTTTTCCCCACTCCAAGTCTAACCGTTCTTACCCATTGGACACCCTAACTGCCGCTATATGGTTTTGGTTTGTTTGCTTTTTAACCAGACCTATGATCTCATCCGCATAGGGAGCTCCCAGGGAACTTACTGAAACAGTGAGAAGTAAAGGGACTTGCTCAGTATCATGAACTCAGTTTGTGACAGAAGCAGGACTCCGATCTCTGACCCCAAGGCCAGTCCTCTCTCCACTCCCTTGTCCTGCCTCTATAAAAGTCTCCAACTCTCAGTTATTCACACCCAAGTGAGTAGACACTTTTGGGGTGCCTACACTGTATTCAGTACACACACACACACCTGGTGACAGTCACTCTCAGAATGACAGCAGAGAATCCTGGGAAGCAGGGAAGTGAAGGAGAGGAAACACATATTTGAAATGCTCAGAGCCCAGAGTGGAAGAGTAGTCAAATGACATGTCTTGGATTATCTAACAGGGCACTAGGATCCATACTGTCGGGAAAGTAACTTGGAGCCCCACAAAGAAAATAACTAATTTATCCACTCGATGTAAAGATTCCCTGGGTATTTACCCAGAAGAGGTCACTGGAGGTGGGAAGTACATAGGAAGGATATTCTATCCACTATATTATATCATATCATATCATATCATATCATATCATATCATATCATATCATATCATATCTTATATTATATTATATTATATTATATTATATTATACCATATATACCATATCATATTATATTATATTAATTACATTGTTATGTTATTATTATATTGTTACATTGTATTGATTCTATTATATTATTCTATTATATTATATCATGTATTATATTTATTATTAATTACATTATATTATATTACATTATATTGTACTATATTACATTGTATTATCTTATATTGTATTACATTGATTTGTATTATATATTATATTAAGCAGCATTTTTCATTACAACAAAAACCTGGAAGCAAATGGATGCCTATCAATTGGGAAATGACTAAGAAATGGTGGAAGACAAATAGAATGGACTATTACCATACTGTGAGGTAGGATAAGCTGAATGGATACAGAAACACCTAGAAAGACTTACATGAACAGATACTAAGTGAAGGAAGCAAAGCCAAAAAAAAGAAGATACACAATGATGATAGATTAAAATAAACAACCACAAAAATGAATGTTGCACAATTATGGAGAACACGTTTAGCTCCAAAGCAGAGATCTGAGAAGATGTCAGGATGCCCAGGAACAAACATTGTAGGATTGTAAGTTTTTTTTGTATTAATTGGTTTTGATGATTTCTTTTTCTCTTTTTTTCCCCCTTCTATTTTAAAACATGCTGGGGAAGCTAGGTGGCTCAGTGAGTGGATCAAGAGCCAGAACTGAGGATTGGGGTCCTAGGTTCAAATATGACCTCAAACACTTCCTAGTTGTGTGACCGTGGGCAAGTCACTAAATCCCAAATGTCTAGCCCTTACCACTCTTCTGCCTTAGACTTAAAACTTAGTATCAATTCTAAAATGAAGGTAAGAATTTTTTTAATGCTATTATGGGAAATGTTTCTTTAGGAGAAGGGATAAAAGGAAGAACCTAAATGATGTGAAAATAAAAGATAGAAATAAAAATCTTTTTAAAAAAACAAGGCACTAGAAATTAGGAAGTCTTCTCATTCTTGCTCCAGATTTCACAAGATAATTGGCTCATTAGTGGTAGTGACCGAGAATGACTAAAATTTTTTGAACTTCCTCTATTGAAGGAGGGACATCAAGTTGTTCAATGGTGTGGTTTTGGGGGATCTGGTCAAGGGCGCTTTGGTCGACTGAAGAGGGTCGATTGAGAAGCTGACTGAAGTGTGCTTTCCACCTGTTGCTGATGCCTTTTTTATCTTTTATGAGAGTGTCACTGTCAGAGGATAGCAAGGGAGTGGTGGTGGGTTTTAATGGCCCATAGACAGTCTTGAGGGCATTGAAAAATTGTTCATAATTTTTCGTATCAGCAAAACGCTGGATTTCTTCTGCCTTTTTTTCCCACCAGCGGTCTTGCATCTTCCTGATCTCATGCTGTGCCATGGCTTGGAGAGACTTGAATCTGTCCTTTTTAGGAACAGAGTTTGGGTTATTTTGCCACTCCATAAAGGCTTTGCTCTTCTTGCTCAATAGGTCTTCAATAGCAGTGTTGTTCTCGCCGAACCAGTCCTGGTGGTTGCGTTGTTTGGGGCCTAGGACTGCCTTTGGTGTTTCCTTCACTGCATCTCTGAACTGGTTCCATTTCTCGGTTGAGCTTCCAGTAAGTGGTCCCTTGGCAGACAGCTTGTTGTCCAGGCAGGACTGGAATGTTTGCAAATCAGATGGATCTCTAAGACGACTCACGTTGTAAAATGTGCAAACTGTCTGGGCTCGTTTTGGATGGCGAGGCACAATGCGCATTTGAAATCACTCTAACCAATCGGTGGTCTGTCCAGCATTCAGCTCCTCTCATGGCTCTGGTGATCTGTACATCCTGGATGTCTCGCCGGCGTACAATGATGTAGTCAATGAGATGCCACTGTTTTGATCATGGATGCATTCACGTTGTTTTATATTTGTTCGCCATTCTGAACACAGTGTTTGTGATGGTGAGTTCGAACTCTGAGCATTTGCTGAGTAGCAGTAGGCCGTTGTTGTTCATTTTGCCCACGCCGTGTTTGCCGAGCACTCCTTTCCAGCTTTCATGGTCCTGGCCAACGCGGGCGTTGAAGTCTCCCAGTAGTATCAGCTTGTCATTGGTGGGCACTGAGTGTAGGACGGCACTCAGGTCAGAGTAGAATTGCTCGATGGTCTCCTCTGTGCCGGTCAGTGTTGGGGCATATGGTCTGATGATTGTGGCATACCGGTCTTTGCTGAGAGGCAAACAGATCTTCATGAGCCTCTCGCTGATGCCCACAGGCAAGTCTGGCAGCTGTTTGAGCAAACTGGTCTTGATAGTCAGGCCAACACTGTAAATTCTGTCTTCATTTGAGGCTCTACCTTTCCAGAAGAAGGTGTATCCAGTGGTGGGTTCGCTGAGTGATCCCTCTTCTGGTAAGCGTGTTTCGCTTAAGGCTGCAATTTCGATGTTATATTGTGCCAGTTCTTTACCGATTAGAGCTGTTCTTCTCTCAGGTCTTGGGGTATTCTCTCTGTCAAGTAATGTCCTGATGTTCTATGCTCCTAGTAGGAGTTTCTTTGTATTTTGTTTCTTTTGATTTCGACCGCTTAAAGGGATGACCCGCCAGCCGTGGTGTGCTGACCGGGTGTTTGTAGGGCAGGCAATGTTTGGGACACCTTTTCTAGTCCCCTCCCTTGATTAGGGTGAGCAGTGCTGTCCTAGAGAGGGCTGCTCAGTTGCCCAGGATGCTGTCGAACGTCCCTGCTGCCCACAGGGCCGAGCGACCACTGGTCTGTGGGCCACCTACATGCAGGATTGTGACTACAACTGCCAGTGGTCACCTCCACCTGTTGCGTCACCACTTCCCCATCGCCGCAGGTCTTGAAGAGGGTGGACGGGGTCAGGATAGATAAGTGTGCACAAAGATACTTGTGCGTGAAAGAGATTTAAGTGGAAAAGCCAATGCACAGAGACAGTCCCACTCTCTCGGCGTTGGAAGCCTGGGTCCAGTGGCATGAAAAATTGTTACGTCTGGAGACTTCCTCAGCTGCATTGGATGGCCGTGTTGTCCTTTGTGCTCCAACACGCCCTAAGCCCTCCACAGTGCTTTGCTGCATCGCCCTCTCAGCCGTTGAACCTTCTTATTGGTTTCTTCTGCCTGTTCAGCTGAAGCAGTCTTCACATGCTGGGTAAGCAAAGCCCTGGTTCACCAGGGGTCAAAGACCCGATGGCTACCCTCACAAGGTTTAGCCTGTCAAAGCCATTGCCCGGGGTGTGGCCGCTGCCTCATGCTAGCAGCTACTGGGAGCCACAAGTGAGAGCTGGGTGTCAGGTGGGGGTCAGATGCTGGAGAGCTGCCCTGGGAGGGCACAACAAGCCCTCCATACCAGAGATACTACCCTTCCCTGAGCACCCCATACACCCCTTGGCTCATTAAATTAAATTAAATTAAATTTAAATTAAATTGGCTCATTAAAAATTCCTAAAATAGTAATAACCTCAGTGTCCCTTGAATCCAACCCTCTCATTTTACAAATGAGGAAACTGAGGCTGTGGGAGATGAAGGGACTTCCACAAAGTTGCATAGGTAATAAGAGTCAAGGATGAGACTTGGATCCCAGATTGTCTTATTGTCTCCAGGGCCAATTCCTTTTCTAGTGGGCTCATTTGCAAGGACCAGAAATACTGCCTACCGTATTCTTGCAAACATTTTTGAAAAGCTAACAATTGAAATTTCAGGAGTAGAAAGACTCAGAATCATAGCTTCAGGGGACCAGACATTCTAAACCATATCCAGAGAGATTTTATCCTTCCCAGACCCAAATTCCCCAATCTCTTCAGGGTTCCAAAAATTCTACAAAAGGTATGACATCCTGGAAAATGGATCTGGTGCCTCAGAACTCAGGTTTGAATGCTGGCTCGGTCACGCTACCTCTATGACCTTGGACAAAACCTTAATCTCTTTGGTCCTTAGTTTCCCCCTTTGCAAAATTAAATTTAAATAAATAAATAAATGAGTTGGACTAGACAGTCTTTTAGCACCTTCCACCTCTAATCTTATATTTCTATGATCTTTAAAAAAAGATCAATCATTGCCTCATGAGAAACTTTTTTAAAACTCAATTGAAATTTAGACCGAAGCTCCTTCAGGCACAGATTGCTGTTTGAGCATCTCCTTATTTATAGGAAATATACGAGAAGGGAAGAGGGCAAAAGGGGAGATGCCTTTTCCAGAGTCCATAGACTCAGGACAACTGGGTGGTCTAGCAGAGTGCTGGGCCTGGAATCAGGAAGACTCATCTCCCTGAGTTCAAATCTGGCCTCATTACTTACTAGTTGTGTGACCCTGGGTAAATCACTTGACCCCAGTTTCATTATCTATAAAATAGGCTGAAGAAGGAAATGACAAACACTCCAGTATCTTTACTAAAAAAATCCCAAATGGGGTCATGAAGTCAGAAACAACTGAAAAATGACTGAACAACAATAATAAAACAGAGTCTGTGGGCTCCCCCTTGTTGATCCCTTACCTAAGGTCACAATTCTCTGTTTGTGACAAAATAATCATTTCCATAGCAACCAAAGGGATGGTTCAAAGAAAGGATTAGGATTTGAGGAGGAGAATAAACAACAGGCAACAGATGAATAATGAAAATCATCAGGCCTGTGTTCTCCAAGAAATGCTCTCAATGAGAAGGGAAAGAAGGAAGTCCAAGCTAGAGGAGCCAGGCTTGAGAGGGCCTGTCCAACGATTTCCCTTCCAAGAAACTGCCTCAAGACAAGAGAGCTTGCTGCAGGGAACAGCTGTTAGCATATAGGAAAGGGGGGCCCAAGTGCAATTACTGGAACCCCATAACTTACCGAGGAGATCTGGCACTGTCCCACGGCATTACAAGAGCAGAAGCCTTCTTGTTTTTTCTTTCTTAAAGAAAGAACAAAGGTAATTGGCAGTCAACATGTTCTAAAAGGTCAAGCCATTTAAAGAAATCTCATACATACATGACTCATCCTTCTTCTTTGTAAGATTCTTAAACAGCTGAACTATCTAAAAAAGGATAAATTAGGGGGGCAGCTGAGTAGCTCAGTGGATTGAGAGCCAGGCCTAGAGACGGGAAGTCCTAGGATCAAATCTGACCTCAGACACTCCCCAGCTGTGTGACCCTGGGCAAGTCACTTGACCCCCATTGCCTAGCCCTTATCACTCTTCTGCCTTGGAGCCAATACACAGTATTGACTCCAAGATGGAAGGTAAGGGTTTAAAAAAAATAAATTAAAAAAATTAAAAAAAAATAAAAAGGATAAATTAAATTCGTTCAAACTCCTTCATTCATCAAGATTTATAAAGCACCTACTATGTGCCTGTGCTCAGGGAGATTTTAGAGATCATGTTATACCTACTGGGTCTTACTCCCAATTGGTCAAGTCACTTAGAATTTCTGGACCTCAGTTTCCTTGACTGTAAAATGAGGGGGTTAGGCAAAGATGATCCTTTGGGTCCCTTCTAAATCTCGAACTCTATGCTATGAACACAGCACTAACCGCCATTTTGCATTTTCCTTTGCTTTATGGATTGATTGCTAACGGCCAAAGAATCCGTCTCTAAATAAGCCTGTCTGTACCCAGCTGAGTTGTTCCTTGGAAAGCAGACACTGTCTATTGCCAAGATTGTACTCCAAGTGTTTCCAGCCTGGCAGAACCAACCAGAGCTTGAGCTTCACTGGCATCACCCTTAAAAACCCTTGGTCACTTCTATACACAGGGGGGACATTGGAATGGACCTTTTTGGGGGCAGCTGGGTAGCTCAGTGAATTGAGAGCCAGGCCTAGAAACAGGAGGTCCTGGGTTCAAATCTGGCCTTAGACACTTCCCAGCTGTGTGACCCTGGGCAAATCACTTGACCCCCATTGCCTAGCCCTTACCACTCTTCTGCCTTGGAACCAGTACACAGTATTGATTCCAAGATAGAAGGTAAGTGTTTAAAAAAAAAAAAGGAATGGACCTTTTTCTCTTTTATTTCAGTCTCATTTTAAATGTTTCTCTGCCTTCAAGGCTCAGCTCCTAGAGTCAACCTTGATCCTATCCCCCACCTTCAGCTGGCAAACTGCTCCCCTCCCCAAAGCAACCTAGAACACATCCTGATCTCTTCTCTGCCCCGTTACACCCTCCTTTGTGTCAGACTCATCTCTCTCCACGTCCTGTTCTCACTGGAGAATGTGAGCTCCCTGAGGACACGTCAGGGTCCTTCTAGCAGTCAAATCTAAGGCTATACGTTGCAGAGAAAGTTCTGACTTGCATTAGTAGGTCTGTCCTCCCCTGGGAGTTCCCTATGACAACGTTCTCTGTTCCTCTCCTTAGAAAATATGATTTTACATCAAGTTTCATTATTTGTAAGGACATTCGTTATACATGAGGTTAATCAAATGGTCGTAGAACCGGAAAGGACTCCGATGTCATTATTACAACCCCTTTACTTTATAGATGAAGAACACGAAGCCCAGAGAAATTAGGCCAACTTACTGAACGAGTGAGTGACTGAGCCAAGATTTGAACCCAGACCCTCCAGCTCCCTATGACTCTTTCTACGACACTCTACCATAACAATCAGGAATCTAAAGCTAGGAGGGACCTTAGACCTCATCTGGTCTAATGTCTCATCTTCTAGCACTTAGGACAGTGCCGAGAACATTATTAGCACTTATTAATGCTTGTTGACTGATAAATGGGGAAACTGAAACCTAAAAGAATGAAGTGACTTTCCATAAAAGAGCTTAATAAATGTTTGTGGAAGTCACACCAATACCTGTTAGTGGTCAGCTTTCAGTTGATCCATTTATTCTAGACAGATTTAGAATTACCTGGAAGTCATTGAAATGTTCATATCCTTTATCTCCAGGATCCCACTGCTGGGCTCCGGGAAGGTCCCCAAATACTATTTTATAGTAGCAAAAACAATAACTGGAAATGAAAGAGAAACCCATTGACTATTGTTCTGTTGTGCTTAAAGATGCCACATGATGCCACGGGTGCTCTATCCATGGCATAGATAGATCACTGAATTAGAGATTTGGAAGGGACCCAAGAGGTCATTTAGTGTACCCCCCCTCATTTTACAGTCAAGGAAACTGAGACCCATAGAATCCAAGTGACTTGTCTAAGAGGTAATAAGGCAATAGGTGCTTCATAAATACTTGATGAATGAATGAAATTGAATGGGGCTTTCTTGACAACAATATTGGTGTGTCCCCATTTTACAGATGAGGATCTGAGGCAAATAGGGGGTAAGTGATTTGCCCAGAGTCACACAGAGGGTAAGTAACTAAAACTGGATTTGAACTCATGTCTTCCTGACTCTAGGCCCAATACTCTTTCCATTTCACCACTTAGCAGCTCCTAAATTGTGATATGATAATGAAAAGGATATTAAGAAATGTTGAATCGGAAGACTTCAGAGAATCATGGTGGACAATTTATGTCAACTGAAGCAGGAAGAAGCAAGAAAATGGCATTCAGCCCAGTGGACTTACGCGTCGGCTATGGGGGGTGGGGGGAGGAAAAGAAAATGATCTATGTCTTTAACGAATAATGCTTGGAAATGATCAAATAAAATATATTTAAAAAAAAAAGAAAATGGCATTCATAATGATTACGACAATACAACTTGAAAGACTGCTAACAATGCCAAGGGTAAAGCCTGAATATTACAGAATGCCAAGGAGAAGCTCAGCCCCACAGAAGAGATAAGAAGATGTACCTTCCTCCCTTCCCTTCAAAGGTGGGACACTGGGGGACTGGAATACGGCATATACTGTCTGGTTCAGTTGTGCAATTTGGTCTTGATTAACCTTTTTTCCCTCTTTTTCTTTTGTATTCTTGATTATCAGAGATGAGCCTGTGAGTAAGGGAATGATGCATTTGGGAATCAATGGGATACTAAAGCCAAAAGATATCAATAAAAATTAAAATAATAAATGCATGTGCAATTGGGTTGCTCCAGAGTTCAAGCCTCCCCATCTTCTGACATGGCGTCTTTCCAACCTACCCCCCAGCAGCTAGTTGAGAGAATGATTTAAAATCATTAGAAAGGATTAATATTTCACGTGTATTCACACCTTACATAGAGCTTCCCAAAATATCCTCTCAGCTATCACTACCACCCAGTGAGGTGACTGTGCCCATTTTACAGATGTGGGAAAGTTGTCCCATCATCTTGTATGTTCCATGAATCCTCTTAGCAAACCTCTTCATGGATAGTATGCCAAAGAATGGCCTCTGAAGCAGTGGCCAGGCTTTAAATAGTGAGCTTTTGAACCCCTGTGCCTCCAGCTGGCATCATTTTTCTGTTCCACAAATGTATCTGAATCATCCTGAGTTTGAGAGGAGACCCTCATGGCAATAAAGTCGAAGACGGACAAACGGGTTCCCTAGCAGTTCGGAGGGAGATCTCTTGGCCTCCACTTTCCCCAAAGCTGAAGGCTAAAAAGAGCAGAGTCATCTCTCTCTCTCTGGTAGTGTGCCTCTCATTTCCCATATCCCCTCTGAGTTTTCCTAAGCTCCCAGCATTGACAGACAAGGAACGGAGCCACAGAGTTAAGGGTCCTCTTCCACCTTCTATCTGAGCCGTACTAAGGATGCTCTCTGCAACGTATCTGTCCCTCGTGTCACTTGGACAGTTCTTAAAGACCTCCAGTGAGGAGGATCTCCCTCCCTCCCAACATGGCTCATTGGGAAGTTGCTAGGATTGTTGGAAAACTTTTCCTTCCATCCAGACTGATGACACTACTCTCTCCCTTCACTCTCCATTCTGGCCAAAATGGACTACTTGGCTTTCCCCAATGACTAGGGCATGATTTTAGAGGTAGGAGACCCAGGTTCATAGCCTGCCTCCAGCATTCAATGCCTGTGTACCTCGGATAGGTCCCCATCCTTTGTGAATCCCTTTTTTACATCCGTAAAATGTTGGGATAGACTGGATGGTCTCCGACATCTCTTCAAGCTCTAAACCTTTGGTCCAGCTCCTCTGCATGGGCTGCCTCCAGCATGGAATTTGCTCCCTCCTCCAACTTGGAACCCCAGCATTCCAAGAGGCTCAACTCAAAGGCCCCATTCTAAAAGAGGCCTCCCCTCCTTCTGCCACTTGTTCACATTCCTTTCTTCTCTGCAACCATCTGCTTGAGCCAGGGTAGAATTCACTGAGTAAATCAAGTCATTCCCCTTAAACCAGTGATAAGATGTGATTCCCCTACCTTAACCAGGCAAGAACCCTTCTCAATCAATCAGTTTGGCCAACTAAGCTGACTGTTACGAAAGAAAGAGTGCTCAGAGTGGCTGAAGAAACTCATCACTATTCAATTTTCAACTCTATTCAATTGACTCATTTGGAACCGGAGAGATGCAAGCCAGCAGAAGAAGAGTGAGCCTTCCAGCCAAGCCCCCGAGGATGAATCACTGGGGAAGAGAAGCAGGGATCCAGGCCTGTCTTGGCCTCCTTAGTATTACCCCAACCTTGACTAGAGGAGAACCTCCAATGGACTCTGAAGGGGAGAAGGACTTTCCATCCCCCGTTACCGTCTTGGCATTGTCCTCGGACCAGATGATAATGGTGTTCTCACTCAGCACCAAGGACAAACTTGACCAAATTTAAAACTCTACAAAGTGGCCATCAAGTCCTCACTTTGTAGTTGGGGTTACTTGGGCCCAAGGGAAATCATTTGCCCAAAATCCTTCTGACTCCATCAGACTGCAGATCCAAAGATGTAAGGGACTCGGGAGTCATATGAGTCCACCCCCTCATTTATAGATGAAGAAACTGAGGCCCACTTGCCCCAGCTCTCACAAACAGTAAGAGAGGGGACTTGAACTCAAGTCTTTTCTATTTCACTGTATTCAATAAACATTTGTTGATATAAAGTCTTTTCAAGTAGAAATCCAGCTTACTTCCTGTTGTTGCTCCTAATTCAACCCTGTGGGACCCAACTGAACAAGGCAAATCTCTCTCCCATGAGCCAGTAATGTGCTCATGCCATGTATAAAAAAAATGGCAGCCCTGAGCCACCATCACTTGAGCATCATCCGCTGGGAGCTGTCTGCCCTCTGTGGTGATGAATGGGCAGTCATTTAGCGGTCTTCTTTCCTTCGGTCTCCCTTTGGATCAGCCTGAGAGCCATGGGACGGAACACCAGTTGACTGGTGAGGTCAGCACCAGGCTGTAGCCCCCGGGATGAACGAGTTTGTCCATTGGCGACTCTCTTTAGTTCCAACATCCATCTATTTGCACCTGAAAAATCAGCTCCTGACAGTTATTCAAGGAAGTCGAGGCCTTGGAGCTTCCCCGAATGTCAAGGTCATGGCAGGTGAGCGTTAGGACAAACAGGATTGGGCCCCCGAGCTCAGAAGCATCAGAACTCACCTTTCATGGCTCTTGACAAGGCAATAAGGTGTGATGAAGGAGCAGAGATTTGTCAGGCCCAGGCGACAGCCTAGGAGGCAAGGAACAAACAACTCTCCATTCAAAGAGGCAAAGAGTAGGTGGAAGTGGGAATTCCCTGGGAGGCCAGGGGTGCTTGTTTTCCTTCCTGGATTTGTCCGAGGGGTGCCCTTTACCATCCTGCAAAAAGCCACTATCTCATAGATATCTCAATACTGGAGAATCCTGAAGCTAGCCAGAGCTATCCCAAGGTGAGAGCAGCAGCTCCCCCTCAATGGGAGTTTTCAAGGAAAAACTGATGACCATTTGTTGGGTGCATTGATTCTTTTATGGGAACAGCTGGATGTTTGTTGCTCAGGTCCCATACAAGTCTCCAGTTTGGGGAGTCTGGGACACCCAGTGAATGAGGTCCTTGGCTCTGTGGAGGGCTTCTGAGAAAGTTGAGAGCCCAGGAAGGACCTGAACCTTCTCCAGCTTCTCAAAGAGAACAAAGCCTTGCTCTGAAGAATGAAGCAGGGCTTTGAGGAGGAAACAAAGGGGAACTCTGGGAAAGAACTCGGGGTTTGGCCTCTAGATGGTGCAGTAGCTAGAGTGAGGGGTCAGAAGTCAAAACAAGCTGAGCTGGAATTCCCCCTGAAGCATCTCATTGAATGATCCTCATTTAACCTCCTTCAGCCTCACTTTCTTCATCTGTAAAATGGTGAAATACTAACATCTGCATCACAGGGTGGACAAGTGCTCCAAAAAGGAGATCATGTTTTTTTGTGCACTTATTTTCCCAGACTTTAGGGTAGCATTTGCACTAGGCACATTACAGTAAGTGTATGCCCAGGATGTAATATGTGTAAAGGGCTTCCCAAGCCTTCGTGTGTTACATAAATATTTCCTCATGATGATCATTAGGAGGACAATGATGGCACAATTATTATTATTCAGAAGCAGAGTTCTTGGGTCTACGTCTTTGGTCCGCCATGACTTTGGGTCCATAGTTTCTTTCCTCAGTGATAAAATGAAGGTGTGGGACTAGTTGATGGAAGAACGTTTCCATCTCAAAATCCATAGTCACTGGGAAAAGACGTGGCAAAGGGGAATTGGAGCTGTCCCAAGCAGTTGGAGAGTGGAAGGGTGAGAGAAAGAAGGGAAGAAGGATCCCCAATGTTTGGGACATAAAATGGGTAGCCAGCTCTTCCCCTCCTGCGGGAAGCTGGGTCTTTTCTGGAGGAGGCAGCTTCTCTTGCTCCAAGAAAGATGGCAGGCATTTGTAGGGAGCAGACCAGGAGCCCTAAGGGAACTGACAAATCCTTATTAAGGATCACACAATTCTGAGCCCAAAGCCCTAAGGCAGACGTTCTGACTCTTTTTGATGCCCCCTCATCCTCCACACTGTCTGGCAATCTAGTGATGCCCTTAGAACCCTGCTCGCAAGCACATCTTTAAATCATTGAAGAAAATGCTGGATTTGATTAAAGGTTAATGAAAATAAAGTTGTCATTTGCCCCCCAGACAAGGTCATGGACCTTCTGTAATGTAGCCAGGGATCCTTTAGAGCTCCAAGAGCCACTCTACCTACATTCTTTCTTTCTGTCGCTGATCCCATCAGTTCCTGAAGGGGCAACTATTCACTTTCCACAGGTGATCGCAGATCCAGAGCTTCTCCCTCATCTCTCTTCTGGGCTCCTGGCCCACAGGCTCCATTTTCATCCAGATGTCCCATGAGCATCTCAGACAACTGGTCCAACATGGAACTCATCTTCACAAACACCCCAATAATCCCTGAGCCTATCAGCCCCATTTCTACTGGGGAGACCCCTTAGTCTTCAAGTTACTCAGGTTTGAAGCTTTGGATTCATCCTCAGCTTTTCCTTCTCCCTCATCTCTCATAGCCAGCCATTTGCTACATCCTGTTAATCTTCCCTCCCAAGGATCTCTCCCCTTTGGCCCCTTCTAGACATTCACCTAGCTGCCACCCTCATTCACAGCCCTTCTATGAACTATTGCAGTTGGCCTCCTACTTGCCTCCAGGCTCTCCCTTCTCTGGTCCATTCACCACACACTTCTCATCCTGATATTCCTAAAGCACTGCTCTGACCACATCACTTCCTGGTCAAGAAGTTCCCATCACTCCCTTTCCCCTGGGATCCAAAGCAAACTCGCTTTGGGGCATGGAAAGGCCTGATCTATCCGTCCTTCAGCCTAGTGAGTGATATTCATCTTTGTACACTCTTCGCTCTCTCCAAACTTGCCAACTGGCTGGTCCATCTCCCATATTGCCTGGAATGCCCTCTTTCCTTCCCCTGCCTGGACCACATGAAGTAAAAGCTATAAGTAAGTCCCTTTGCAAACCTTAAAACCGATGTTAACTATGCTTGTAGTAACAATACTTTAACTGTTCCTGGGGGTGAGTTCAAGTGCTATTGTTCCCTTCATGAAGACTCTCTTGATGCTCTCTCCCCCTCACCAAATCACTCTGTACAACACTGTATCAGAGAGTCAACATGGTGCAATAAAGAGTTGACCTTGGAGTTGGGAAGTCATGGGTTCAAATCCCATCTCTGCAACATCCTGGCTATATGATCCTTAATTTCTTGGGTCCAAAGACAACTCTGTAGGATTATAAATTGAAGGACAGGAACCATCAGCATTGGAAAGGGGAGTTTCTCACAGGAAGTTCCTTTCACCAATGAAATGATAGGTTGACACTGTACCTAGTCACATCACTGTTGTAATGACGAACAATTGCAAAAGCCTTGGCTACTCTAAGCAATATAATGATCCAAGGCAATTCCAAAGGACTCATAAGCAACAATGTTCTCCATCTCCAAGGAGGGAACTGATGAACTCTCAGTAAGTATAGACTGAAGTCTGTTTCTTCACTTTCTTTGTGTTTCTTGCTTTTTTGTTTTTTACAACATGGCTAATATAGAAATATGTTTTGCATGACTTCACGTGTATAATGGTATCATATTGCTTGCCATCTCCATGAGCAGAGAGAGTTTGGAAGGAAAGAGATAACATAGAACTCAAATTTTTTTTAATGTTAGGTGACTCACTGGATAGAAAGCCAGGCCTGGAGACAGGAGGTCCTGGTTCAAATATGACTCGCACACCTCCTGGCTGTGTGATTAACCCCCATTGCCTAGCCCTTACCACTCTTCTGCCTTGGAAGCAATACTTCTATTAATTCTAAGACAGGAGGTGAGGGTTTCTTTAAGTTTATTTTTAAAAATAAAGAAATTGTAGGTTCAAAAAATTGTATTTATTTATCTGTTCTTACTTTCCTCAACTGAATGGAAGCCCTTTGAGGGTATAAAATATTTGCTTTCATCTTTGTGTCCCCAGTGCCTAGAACAGTACTTGATACATAGTAGGTGCTTGATATTAGATTCTTGATGAATAAAGGTTTCCGAAAGATGGATTTTTGGTGCAGAGAGAACTTGGCAGGCAATTGGAAGTTCTGCACAATTTTCCAGCCCAGGGAGCTCACCAACTCTCATTCAATTCTGTCTGACCCAGGCTAAGCTACAGGGTCTACCCAAGAAAAAGCTGCTAATGCATAAGCTCCATGGGCTGTTCCTCCACCTCCATTCATCTACTTGGACTTCCCTGTGTAGATGGTGGAGCTTGAACTCTTTGGAGGGTTTCGCTTAGGAGGCCGTATAGTGTTCTAGGGCTTGCTGTAGTCAGAACATCACAAACAGGAGCCTTTCTGTCTACAGAGAGTCCCTTTTCCACCGGGGCCCCATTTCTAGATCTCCACCATGGCTTCAGACACCTTTGATGGTTACACCTTTCAAGGACCCTTTCATGATCTTGACGTAAACAGCAAAAATCGTGTTGTAGGACATCCTTCAAGGCAGCAGTTCATTCTACCAAATCAAATGCTTTTTTTTATAGTCAACAAACACACACTGTGGGTTCTTGTAGTCTTTGCCTCTTTAAATAAGCAGAAAAGTTATTTTTTTCAAATTCACTAAGTTTACGAACATACTGTGCCCTCAGTGGATGTTATTCATCTTGCTAGGAAAGAGGTATCAAGTACATAGACCCAGCACGAGCTTCCTGACCCTGCCTTTCTAGGCCAATTCTAGCCTTGTCAAATGGAACAAATGCCAGTTTAAAAATATGCAATATCTAAGGTGAGTTTATGGATAAGATATTCAAGTAGGAAACATGGCTCTACCTCATTACCAGTCATTATTTACCACCCTCCCTCCTTCCTACCTTTCTAGTCATCTTATATCTTACTTCCATGCTTCTTTCTTTTTCTTTCTTTCCTTTCTTTCTTCCTTCCTACTTTCTTTCCTTAACTCCTTCCTTTATCTCCCTCCCTTTCTTTCTTCTTTCCTACCTTCCTTTCTTTCTTCCTTGTCTCCTTCCTTCCCTCTCTTCTTTCTTCTTTTCTTCTTGCCTTTCCTTCTTTCTTTCTTCTTTCCTACCTTCCTTTCTTTCTTCCTTCTCTCCTTCCTTCCCTCTTTCCTTTCTTCCTTTCTTCTTGCCTTTGTTCTTTCTTCTTGCCTTTCCTTCTTTCTTTCTTCTTTCCTACCTTCCTTTCTTTCTTCCTTCTCTCCTTCCTTCCCTCTTTCCTTTCTTCCTTTCTTCTTGCCTTCGTTCTTTCTTTCTATCTCCTTCCTTCTTTTTCTTCTTTTCTTCTTTCCTTCCTTTCTTCTCTCCTGAGCCTGTGTACTTGGAGAAGCCAAGACAAACATTTTCAGAGTTCCCCTTCATGCATCCTCTCAGCTGATATTTCTGCCTCATATTTCACTGTAAACACTGAGGCCACTAACTAAGAGCTCTCTTTTCTTCCTTGTTCCACATCTCATTTCACTCAGATGACTTCCATCATGACGGTGCCTGTCAGATGAGAAGTAACCATTCTCCTTGCCAAGCCAAACCCATCTCCATGGACAGGTGATCCTGTTCTCTCCCATCTTCTCCAGCCACCGCCCCCTCTTTCTTCCTCATTCTTCTCCTTAGTTCCCTTTTTCTCCAGTTTTGCTCTCTCCTGGTCTCCACCTACCCATCTCAGCCCTCCTCAGTCCCTTCTGTTAGATTTCCTTCCAGGTCACGCTCACTGCCACGGTGTCCCCCAGGGTTCTGCCCTGATTCTCCTTCCCTCCTCTTTCACTTGGTGACTTCATCAGCATCAGTGGATTCAAGCATCATCTCTAGTCATTCAGCCTTTAGCTCCTTCCTGGTCTCTAGTGTGACATCTCCGGCTGCTTTTTGCACACCTCAAACTGGACATCCCAAAGAAACCTTAAACCCGACCTAACAAAACTGAGCTCATTGTCTACCTGTCTTGTTCCTGCGAAGGGCGCCACAACCCTCTCGGTCACCGGCCTCACAGGTCATTCTCGATTCCTCATTCTCTTCTTCCATCCCCCATACCCAAAGTGTTGCCAAGCGTTGTCTGTTCTCCTCTCAGACATCTCCTTCTTTCCTCTGACACTTGCTCCTCCCCGATCCAGGACTTCACTGCCTCATGCCTGGACTAATGCCACAGCTGCTGGCGGGCCTCCTTGCCTCTATTCTCTCTCCACTCCAGACCAGCCTCCACTCCGCTGCCACGGTGATCTTCCCAGAATGCAGATCCCAATTCACCCAATTCAGTCAACCCGAGCAGTTTCCCATTACAGTCAAGATCAAGTAGAAAAGCCCTTCAAAACCCGATCCTTGACTACTTTCCAGGCTCCTTGCACCTTACCTTCCTGTACTCTGTGATTCAGTGACATTAGCTGTTATTTGCACAAGACACTCCATTAAAAAAACAACCTAGGGGGCAGCTGGATGGCTCAGTGGATGGAGAGTCAGGCCTAGAGATGGGAGGTCCTGGGTTCAAATCTGGTTTCAGATACTTCCTAGCTGTGTGACCCTGGGCAAGTCACTTAATTCCCAACAGATTAACCCTTACCACTCTTCTGCCTTAGAACCAATACACAGTATTGATTCTAAGATGGAAGGTAAGAGTTTTTCCCTAGAAGAAGGAGGAGGAGGGGGAGAATGGCTTGTTGATTTATTGAATTGAAAGAAAGGGGCCAATGGTTTTCTGCCATTCCATCCTGGGGTGCTGCTTGGAGTTCACCTGGCCTCAGTTTACCTGGGCTGGGGCCCAGCTGGGAAACCTTCCAGCACCGGCCTGAGTGGACAGCTCAGCCCCAGGCTACCATAACCAGAAGCTGGGGGCACAGCAGCAGTGGAGGAGTTGGGGAGCTCTGGTGGAGGAGGTTTCCAGAGTGGAAGTCAGAAGAGACAAAGGACTAGGGCTGAATGGGGTGGAGAGCAGAGTGCAGGTGAAAGGAAAAGAGGATTTCTACCTTAACTTCAGGTTCTCTGTGCCTCAGTGTCTTAATCTGTAAAGTGAGAAGACCAGCCCGGCAGCACCCACCTTGCAGGGTGATGTGAGCAAAGTGTTCCAGTCCTTTAAAGTACTATACAGCTGCATGTTAGCAATAGGGATATGAATCAGACTTGGGGTCTCCTTAGTATGGGGAATTGTCAAGTGGTAGATAAACTCTTCTTCAACTTAAAAGTCTTAGAGACTTGCCCAGAGTACCAAGAGGTTAAGAAAGTTGCAGGAATCACAGTGGAGGCAGGACTTGAATTCAGGTCTGCTTGGGTTGAAGGTCAGCTCTTTGCCCATGAGGATCATGGTCTTAGAGCTGAAAGGAACCTGAAAGACAGAGGAAAATAGAGGAAAAGTAGGTGGCTCAGGAGATGACACTCTAGGCTTAGAGTCAGACAGTCCTGACTTCAAATCAGTCCTTAAACACTTTCTGGTTGTGTGACCTTGAACAAGTCACTTAACCTCTGTTTGTCTAAGTTTTCTCAACTGCAAAATGGGGAATAACAACAGCATCTACCTCCTAAGGGAGTTGTGAGAATGAAATGAAATGAGAAGACCAGCCTGGCAGCACCCACCTTGCAGGGTGATGTGAGCACCCTGAAATGAGATCATATTTGTAATGCAGTTAACACAGTACCTGGGATATAGTTGGCACTTAATAAATGATTATATGTTCCTTCCTACAAAACCACGTATTTCAATCTCCTCATCATACAGATGAGGAAACTGAGGCACAGACAGATTTCAGTGACTTTTCCAGAGTCACAAAATTAGCAAGGGATGGAGGCAGGATTTGGACTCTTAAGTCCAGTGACTCTAACCACAATGCCATCTTGCCTTTCATTATTAGTGTTATCTATCTTAACTTAAGTTGGTATCTATCCATCTATCTTTATCTTCTCCCTCTGTCTCTTTCTGTCTCCCCCTCGATCACTCTCTTTTAATCTGACTCTGTCTCCCTGTATCTCTCTCTGTCTCTTTGTATCTCTGTATATCTCTGTCTACCATCTCTGGTCCTCTCTGGCTGTCTCCCTTTAAAAGATCATTTTGAACCCACCAGAGAGTCAGAGCCCATCACAGCTCTGATGACTTCACACCCTATTTACATTTCAATCCTATGCCCAAGAGTCCCAGAGCAGGTTACTGAGAGCCCATGGAATCTCCTTATAAATAGAATAATGTTAAAAATAGAATAGGCCAGAGTCAGACGGTCAGTTTCCACTTGCCACATTTTCCTTATGTCTAAACATCATGAGGCTGGATTGAATACTTCAGGGCCGGGGAAATTGCCTGATGGTCATAATAGCAGTCTCAAAGCGGGGTGGGTGCTGAGTCTCTTCCCCATTTCTCTGAATATTAATGTCTCCTGCTTCTAATCTTTTTCAAAGTCTTCTATCTCATCTTCATTTAAAAAGGAATCATTCAGAAACTTAATCCTTGATTGTCAGAAGACTGCGCAGGTTATCAGGCCAAGGGTCTTGCCCATCCTCCGTTGGATCCTGCCCTTCCAGCTCTCCCTGGGACTCACTTTCTTCTGACCTCTCCATCCTTGGCCACTCTGCCCCTCACCCCTCTTTGCTTTCCCAGGCCATCACCCCTGTTCTGATCTCACTTTTCTTCCTCCCTTCAACATCTTGCCCCTATAGGAAAGGCAACTCAGCTTGAGAAATGTTTGATAAAATAAATGACAAAAATACCATAAAATGTCATTTTCCACAGCAAATCAGCAACCTGCAGGGATCCATTTCTATTTGAGTTTGACATCACTGTCCTCAGGAATACTTTGGAACAAGTCATTTCTCTGAGCAATAATAAAGTCTGGCAATGGATAACGCCATAGGTTGTGTCAAACGTAATTGAAAGTGGCTTACGGCTTGGATGAAGCCATGGCTAAGATCCAAGAGTAGAATCCAAAGGCCCTCCACGGGCAACATCCAAATGAACTCAAACAATAATATGTCAACAAAGAAGGGCCGAATAAATTGTCGAGTCATGTGGATTTGTTTATAGATATGGAAGGACTTAGGAGAATCAGTCAACACCAGATTATGGCTACCAGAAATCACATACAAGTTATCCTTAAAGAGCCTGGACTTATTGCTCAAGTTGATCATGCAAGGACTTGTTAGAAAGTGGATAGCACATTCTTGCAGGCTGCAAAAATTGAGCACCTACTAAATACCTAATGAAATTTGATTTAGAGGCTAGAACTATACAACAGATGTCTATCTTTCATAAGTGAACAGATAAGTCCTACCTTTACAGACTTCCATATCATTTTAAAAATCATTTTGATGAGTCAGGCCTAGAGACGAGAGGTCCCAGGTTCAAATCTGACCTCAGCCACTTCCCAGCTGTGTGACCCTGGGCAAGTTACTTGACCCCCATTGCCTAGCCTTTACCAACTCTTCTGCCTTGGAGCCAATACACGGTATTGACTCCATGATAGAAGGTAAGGGTTTTAAAAAATTTTTTTTGATATTTTTATATTTTTCCCAATTACAAGTAAAAACAACATTTAATATTTTTTTTTAAAAACCCTTACCTTCCATCTTGGAGTCAATACTGTGTATTGGCTCCAAGGCAGAAGAGTGGTAAGGGCTAGGCAATGGGGGTCAAGTGACTTGCCCAGGGTCACACAGCTGGGAAGTGGCTGAAGCCAGATTTGAACCTAGGACCTCCGTCTCTAGGACTGGTTCTCAATCCACTGTGCTACCCCAGCTGCCCCTAATATTGTTTTTAAAAGTTTTTTTTATTTTCAAATTCTCTCCTTCCCCCTCTACCCTCTACCCTCCTTGAGAAGCAAGCAATTCAATATAGACTGTATATGCACAGACATACAAAATACATTTCCATAACAGCTTTGTTATAAAAAAAGAGAAAAAAGACTTCACTATACTCTTGAGTTTTCAATCAACAAACTGTCCTAGAAGTAGACCATTATCACAGACCAAACTATTTCACACAATCCCATTGACACATTGATATGTAAACTTTTAAGAGCATCTTTATGGTTCTCTCCATGTCAAATACTCATAATCTCCAAGGTAGACAGATTGAAAGTTTTCAAAATGTAGAGACTTGAACAGAAGAAAAGAAAATTACATGAGAACAGAATCCAGTAAATACCATCCCCATCATCCTGTCGGCTACTGGACTGTTACCGAGGATGCTCTCAGAGAGCCTACAGAAAATGGACTGACATCCTAATACTTTTAATTCGCTACAGAAAGTAGCTTTTATCCACCTGTGCATTAGTCTGTGGAAGGTCCACTGTAAGAAGATTCTCATAAGCCATAGTGAGTTGGTCCACACTGTTTCTGTTTGAACACCACTGAAAAAGATGAGATCAATGAGATGTTAATAAAAACCAACATCTAGGAGACCCGGGGCAATTTAACTAACCTGAGTGGGGCCAGTTTCCTCTAGAGAAAAAGTCATTGAACCAGATGGCCTCCAAGACCCTTCCAGTTTTAAATCTCTGCTCCTATGGTCTCTTTCATGTTGGCATTGGAATTCTCTTCCTCCTCCTCCTCCTCCTCCTTCCTTAGTTTCCCTCTAGGGCCCAATAAAATCTCACCTTCTACAAGATCCCCCTTACTGCCAGGGTCTTCTTCTATAATTATTTCCAATTTATCCTAACTATATCTTTTTTAAGTTGTTTACATAATGTTTCCCACCCCCATTATATTATAAGCTTCTTGAGGGTAGGGACCATCTTTTATCCTTTTTTGTAGCATAGCACAGAGCCTGCCAAATAATAGGCACTTAATAACTGTTTATTTATATTTTATAATTATATGTTATTAGTTATATATTATTAATTACATCTAAATATTCATGTGTACTATATATTTTATATAATATGTGAATATAAATGTATCATCTATAAATTTGGTCTTTATTTCTATATATTAACATAAATATATCATATATAAAAAGAATTTATGTCTACATCATGTATGAATACAAATATATCATATAGTTTATTATATATATGCTATATCATATGTAAATATATTATTTATTTACATATACTATATAAATATGTACTTGCATGTAATATATGTGACTATAAAGATATATGTTAATATCTTATTTATTTATATAAAATATTATTCTATATAATATATTACTATAACATATTAACATGTTTTTGTTTATATAATGCATGGATATAGATATCTATAATATATTAATATTTAATAAATATTATTTATTCACTGACTGCCTTGGCAATGGCAGTTCCCAGGCCTGTCTAACCTCCTCCTCTTAAGAAATCTTCTCTTCCTTAAGTAACTGTTCAGACACCATTTTCTACATGAGCCTTCCTGAACCCCCCTCCAAATGCTAATAATGTCCTCCCCGCTAAGCCATACTGTATTTGGTGACTTTGTATATATTTGTCTTTATGCCCTTTATATTTGCCCTCTCTATGCTTACATATGTACCTGTCTCTAGCTCCTTGTGAGGAGGGATGGTTTGTTCTTTATTCTTGTATCCTGAGCACTTAGTACAATGACTGGCACACAGTTGGTGCTTAATAAATGCTGGCAGACCCACTGGTTGGTTTGGTTTCCTAGCTCAGTTTTGAACTTCTACTTTTGTGGAGAAGAGACCAAAAAAAGCCATCAGCTTTGCAGTCTGGGTTTTCTGATTAACGCAGACAGTTTGGCCCCTACCAACCACTCCAGAGCAGGTGGTTGGTGCCTCATCGAGGCAACAAATGGCTTGTGGATGCTTTATTTCCCCATGTTCCAGCCTGATGCAATGCTCTAGGCTTGGACCCTGCAGTAACAAATGAGCCTAATTGCCCATGCAACAAGGAAAGCAAGGAATGCCCATTTTCAAAGAACAGGAGACTATTACTTCCCATTAATAAAGCCCCTTTTATCTGCAGCAGCCATTTTGGGGGTGATCCTTGATAATTTCTCATAACATTTTGGCAACAATAATGAAAGCTGGAGTCAGCTGGGTGGCTCAATGGATTGAGAGCCAGGCCCAGAGATGGGAGGTCCTGGGTTCAAATCTAGCCTCAGACATTTCCTATCCACAAATCCTAGCCTCAGACATTTCCTATCTGTGTGACCCTGGCAAGTGACTTAACCTCCATTGTCTAGCCCCTTACCACTCTTCTGCCTTAGAACTAAGATGGAAGGTGAGGGGTTTTAAAAAAAACAAACTATAATGAAATCTGACATTCCTAAAAATGTACCACAGGATTTACACACATAATCTCATGGGAGCTT